>NW_013957871.1:0-511 GCF_001266775.1 Austrofundulus limnaeus
TATTTTTATAGTGTTTACTGAGGCCATCAGCAGCTTTAAGTTGTAAAGAATAAAAATAAAATGATTAAATCTTTCTTAACTCATCATATTTTTTGGTTTCAAAAGAAACCAGATTAAATCGTGTTTAGTTGGATCCAACTGAAATGTTAGGGAAATAAGAAATAAGGTGTGGTGGTGACATAAATAACATATTACGTCATTAAGCCCCGCCCCCAGCGGAACGGTCCCATATTTCAGAGGTGCTGAATTGGCAGAGCTAACACTAACCAGTATCACCCATTCCCAGTTCTGATTCGGACTGGACCAAGGCCTCGTGGCTCGTTTTGACCCAAAGGCAGAAGAACTGGTTTTGGACCAGGTGGTTCGGTCGTGTCCCCCCATCCAGGACCAGGACCCGATGGTGAAAACAGATCAGCTGTGTTCGACTCAAGGAAAGCCTGAACGTCCCTGACTCAACAAGATTACTGGAGCGTGTCCTGAGCGTATCTCTGTCACTCACACACACACACAC
>NW_013957871.1:1511-2270 GCF_001266775.1 Austrofundulus limnaeus
GTGTCCTGCCTGAAACATCCATCGTGTCCTGCCTGAAACATCCATCGTGTCCTGCCTGAAACATCCATCGTGTCCTGCCTGAAACATCCATCGTGTCCTGCCTGAAACATCCATCATATCCTGCCTGAAACGTCCATCGTGTCCTGCCTGAAACATCCATCATGTCCTGCTTGAAACATCCATCATATCCTGCCTGAAACGTCCATCATGTCCTGCTTGAAACATCCATCATGTCCTGCTTGAAACATCCATCATATCCTGCCTGAAACGTCCATCATGTCCTGCCTAAAACGTCCATCATGTCCTGCTTGAAACGTCCATCATGTCCTGCCTAAAACGTCCATCGTGTCCTGCCTAAAACGTCCATCGTGTCCTGCCTGAAACGTCCATCGTGTCCTGCCTAAAATGTCCATCGTGTCCTGCCTGAAACATCCATCATATCCTGCCTGAAACGTCCATCATATCCTGCTTGAAACGTCCATCGTGTCCTGCCTGAAATGTCCATCGTGTCCTGCTTGAAACGTCCATCGTGTCCTGCTTGAAACGTCCATCATATCATGCCTGAAATGTCCATCATATCATGTCTGAAACGTCCATCGTGTCCTGCTTGAAACGTTTATCGTGTCCTGCTTGAAACGTCCATCGTGTCCTGCTTGAAACGTCCATCATATCATGCCTGAAATGTCCATCATATCATGTCTGAAACGTCCATCATGTCCTGCCTGAAACGTCCATCGTGTCCTGCCTGAAACGTCCATC
>NW_013957872.1:0-570 GCF_001266775.1 Austrofundulus limnaeus
GTCTCTTTGGGATTGGCTCGCTTGGCAGCTCCAAGCGTTCGCAGAACTGACAGAATGTTCCGCAGCCCAAAATCATAGTGAACCTGGACAATAACAAAACAGCATCTTTGACTGTTTTCAGCTCACACACAGAATGTTGAAAACATTTCTTCTGGAGTTACTTTGAGATTTGACAGTGTCCAGTGTCATTCTGGAAAACCATTCAATGTATTTACGCTGTATGCAAATGACAGACTGCAACAAACGGACCAAGAACAATTGTACTAGTATTACACTGCTTGCCATGTGGAATTAACTCGAAGTACATACAGAAATCTTGGAAAACCTAGAAAAATCTTCCATGTTTGAATCATTATGGAACACCTCGGTTCTCAAATTAAAGCACAAATAAATTATGGTTTGCTGTATACTTTGTTTTACCTGTTTAGAGAGCTGCTCCTCACACAGCTTGTAAAGAGTAGAGAACTTGCAAGACAACGCCACGCTGTCTCTGAACCCACAACTGGCCAGTTTCACCCTAATAATGAGCTGGCGATCAGGAACCATCATGGCTACAGAGCGGAAGTTGAT
>NW_013957872.1:6466-6914 GCF_001266775.1 Austrofundulus limnaeus
CCGATTATGAAGATCCACACAGACATTACCTGTTGCTCATGAGAGACCCCAAAGTCATCAGAGAGTCCTCCATTCTGGCAATGGTCTCTGCTATGTTGTCTCCTCTCAGCANTGTCATCTAGAAATGAGACATTCTTATTTAATGCTAGCTTTTGTATAAAGAAGAGAAGATGACAGTAATCAAGTTTGGAATAAATCTTTGCACTAAATTCCTCAGATTTTTTAGCATTTATTAAGAATAACTATTATAACCTTATTTTACCTCGGGCATCTCTTTGGAAATGTCTCCACGCACAAAAACAGGTTCAAGAGAGATCCATATGTTCTGAACAGTCATCAACTGTTCAATAATACCAGTGGTGTTGGAAAGGTTCTGAACCCACTTCTGTATCTGATCTTTAAACAGGGTGTTGTACCTGAGAAAGAGAAGAAGTGAAATCTGCATGAA
>NW_013957872.1:7914-8166 GCF_001266775.1 Austrofundulus limnaeus
GCACTGACCTGAAACATGATCAATCTTTCACTGGCATCCTGAGGAGCTAACCCCACCACCATAGGTCCATCCTGAAGCAGAGAGAAAATTTTTTTTGTCATCTGTTTTTAAAGTATTATTTGACTGGAACAGGACTACGTTTTGCCATATCAGTATTGTTTTTACCGTCTCATAGCCTCGGTAAAAGTGGTAGCAGTCCTCTTGAAAAGTCTTCACGTTGCTAACAAGCTCTCGTCTGAAGCGTGGCTGCAG
>NW_013957873.1:0-636 GCF_001266775.1 Austrofundulus limnaeus
TATATATATAGTCAGAGGGGATGTAGGCCTATAAAGAAGGAGATTCAACTTGTTAAGAAATGTGTTTTTAAAGTGATTGCGTCATGCTTCATTTCTGACACAGTACTTGTGCTTATACTCGTACATCTGGACACCCCAACCCCAAATATGCAATACTGCAAATTCTTGTGTGTTCTGTTATCACAAGAAATTTGCTATCATGCATGAGATTGTGTCTAATATTTCCAGGATTTTACTAAAATGGTCATAACTCTATAATTTCTCAACATAAGATGGTCTTAGTTTAAAACTGTGGAATGAAAGTGATGATGGGTGATATGCAATTAAGCATTTAAAAAACACTCTTTGCCAAAGTGCTGTACACTGATAAAAGTGCAAAAGAGCAAGCTTAAAAACAATAAACTACATAAAACAAGACATTAAAATCATAAAAAAAATCTAAACAAAAACATTAAAACCAACATCTCAACCTGAAGAGAAAAAAATGTGTTTTAAGAGCTGATTTGAAAGCAGGAAGTTAATTGGGTTGAACTTATAGAGCGCCTTAACAATTTCACTTGGAACCCAAGGTGCTTTACACTTCAGGCATTCGCCCATTCATACACTGATAAGCTACGTGTAAGCTACAGCCACAGC
>NW_013957873.1:1636-2270 GCF_001266775.1 Austrofundulus limnaeus
TCCTGATAGTGAAGGGAAACTAGAACTGAGCGGAGCTGCGTAGGAAGGCAAGGGCCAGGCTACAGTTTAGGGGCGGCGACTGAAAATGCTCGATCACCTCTCAGCCTTATCTTGACATTGGGACGTCCAACAGGAACTGATTTGCTGACCAAGAAATGTTGGTCCTTATATTTCAGACCAGTTTTGAGCTTGATAACTTCAGTTGTTTTGACTTAAAAGGATGAAAATACCCATCCAAATGACAGGCTAAAATTTCTGATCACAGTACCATCCTAATGTAGGTTCATGCAACACTGTTATTCATCTTTTTTCCCCTCACCTTGCATTTCTAAGCTCAGACCTAACTAAAGAACTCATTGTCTCCAGATTCTGTTCTTTTCACTTGATTAAATGTAAATCAGTGCTGATAATCACATTAAAGCTGAGCACCAGCTGGGATTTCTGCATCGAGGGTTGGCAGACAGAACAGTCAAACTGTCAAAAGCTGATTGCCCTGACAGGAAATCAAAACCGCCCTCGTGCAAATAAAAGTTTACAGCTGGGACGGACTACGCCGAGCACTTTTTAAAATAAGTGCTGTATTTGCTTTCAGTTCACGAGAGCCCACCCACACGTTCCTGAGTCAGATCAGACC
>NW_013957874.1:0-666 GCF_001266775.1 Austrofundulus limnaeus
GAAAACAAGATCAAAAAGACTTTTTGGCTGATATAAGGTTTTAAAACTTGGTAAGATGGACAGTTTTTGCAGTGAACAATTCAGGCTGCTCTAAGACAGAGACTGCACAGAAACTAAAAACAACTCTCCTGAAAACGTCTGACACAATAGTGATGAATCAACCTTTAAAATATGTCTTCGTCTGAATGTGGTACCTTCAGGGGTGAAAATACAAAACTGCATCTAACATTCAGTTAATTAGTTACAAAATTTCCTTCAGTACAATGATCCACGCTGAGACACACATATATTTGCGTACTATCAATTTCTTTGATTAATTCTGGCAGTGAGTTTCTGTTGGCCGAATCGTCCTCAGTGTGTTTGTGAGTGTGGAACTGTGACGGAGCTGCATGTTTGTTCAGATGTTTGACTGGATCAGCCACAACAAGGAAGTGTTCCTCCAGAGCCACACAGAGATTGGGCGCAGTTACCAGCACGCTGTGGAGCTGCAGACGCAACACAACCACTTCGCCATGAACTCCATGGTAGGCCGCACCTTCACTTTGCATCACAGGAATCCTTTCCTGTGCAACACAAGAGCTACATGTTCAAGAAAGAACCTCACAACATTTTATTCATAGAACTTTGTGTATGACAATTATACAGCGGGTAAAATAAGTATTGAAC
>NW_013957874.1:1666-2269 GCF_001266775.1 Austrofundulus limnaeus
GTCATTAGCACCTCTAGTAACATATTTACTGAAAAATATGGTGACAAGTTCAATACTTATTTTACCCACTCTATATATGTTTCTTCCCAGAATGCCTACGTCAACATCAACAGGATTATGTCAGTGGCTAGCCGCCTGGCAGAGGCCGGGCACTACGCTTCCACGCAGATCAAACAGATCTCTGGTCAGCTGGATCAGGACTGGAAAAGTTTTGCGGCTGCGCTGGACGAACGCTCCACCATCCTCGCCATGTCGTCCGTCTTCCACCAGAAAGCTGAGAAGGTGAGTTTAGCACTAGAGGCGTGAAGCATCTTCATAAGGGTGAGAATAAAAAGACACTTTAGCCTTGACTGCTGGAGCAAAAAGTCTTCCACCAGGCTGCTAGACCTCACCTGGTCTCACCTGGTCAGTGAGTTCCTTTGCTGTGTTTAATTCTTCGATATTTTTTTTAGATCTAAATGCTCCACTGCTGATTCCATCATTGTTGACATGACAAGTGTTCATGTGAGTGTGCAGTACATCAGGGGTTCTTAACCTTTTTGACCTCGAGGCCCAGTTTGTTGAACATAAAGTGGCACGAGGCCCAGTCAGACATTACCAATG
>NW_013957875.1:0-480 GCF_001266775.1 Austrofundulus limnaeus
ATGTCTCAGGTCAGATCATATAAATGTCTCAGGTCAGATCATATAAATGTCTCAGGTCGGATCATATAAATGTCAAATACCATAAATGTGTCAGGTCAGAGACAATAAATGTGTCAGGTCAGAGACAATAAATGTGTCAGGTCAGAGACAATAAATGTGTCAGGTCAGAGACAATAAATGTGTCAGGTCAGAGACAATAAATGTGTCAGGTCAGAGACTATACATGTGTCAGGTCAGAGACAATAAATGTGTCAGGTCAGAGACAATAAATGTGTAAGGTCAGAGACAATAAATGTGTCAGGTCAGAGACTATATTTGTCCCAGGTCAGCGACTATAAATGTCCCAGGCCAGAGACTATAAATGTCCCTGGTCAGAGACTTTAAACGTGTCAGGTCAGAGATAAGAAATGTGTCAGGTCAGAGACTATAAATGTCCCTGGTCAGAGACTATAAATGTCCCTGGTCAGAGACTATAAATGT
>NW_013957875.1:1480-2269 GCF_001266775.1 Austrofundulus limnaeus
CTAAAAATGTGTCAGGTCAGATCCTATAAATGTGTCAGGTCAGATCCTATAAATGTGTCAGGTCAGAGACTATAAATGTGTCAGGTCAGAGACTATAAATGTGTCAGGTCAGAGACTATAAATGTGTCAGGTCAGATCTTATAAATGTGTCAGGTCAGAGATTATAAATGTCTCAGGTCAGAGATTATAAATGTCTCAGGTTCGAGACTATAAATAAGTCACGTCACAGACTATAACTGTGTCAGGTCAGATCCTTTAAATGTGTCAGGTCAGATCCTATAAATTTGTCAGGTCAGATCCTATAAATGTGTCAGGACAGGTACTATAAATGTGTCAGGTCAGAGACTATAAATAAGTCACGTCACAGACTGTAAATGTGTCAGGTCAGAGACTATTAATGTTTCAGGTCAGAGACTATAAATGTCCCAGGTCAGAGACAAGAAACGTGTCATGTCAGAAACAAGAAATGTGTCAGGTCAGAGAGTATAACTGTGTCAGGTCAGAGACTATAACTGTGTCAGGTCAGAGACTATAACTGTGTCAGGTCAGAGACTATAACTGTGTCAGGTCAGAGACTATAACTGTGTCAGGTCAGAGACTATACATGTGTCAGGTCAGAGACTATACATGTGTCAGGTCAGAGACTATACATGTGTCATGCCAGAGACTATACATGTGTCAGGTCAGAGACTATACATGTGTCAGGTCAGAGACTATACATGTGTCAGGTCAGAGACTATACATGTGTCAGGTCAGAGACTATACATGTGTCAGGTCAGAGACTATACA
>NW_013957876.1:0-501 GCF_001266775.1 Austrofundulus limnaeus
TGTGTGCAGCTGACTTCCTGTGTGCAGCTGACTTCCTGTCTGCAGCCTCTCTCCAGCAGCTGTCAGTCAGTCCTGCTGCATCATCCAGTAGAAAGAGCAGAAGGACTTCAGCTGTGGAGTTAAGCTCACACACCTGCAGAGACTTTCAGCATCAAGTCTGTTTCCTCTGCAGCTTCACTCGAGCCCACAGAGGAAACAAAGTGCTGAGTCATCATTACTGCACAAACACTGGAGGGATGGATTTCCTGCTGTTCCATGTCAACTGCTGCTCCATTTAAAGACACAAACTGTGAAATCTCAGCTGACTAACAAACATGGAGGCTGTCCCTGAATGCTGTGTGTGTCAGTGATGTGAGGAAGAAGAGAGGAAGAGGAGGGGAGACACGTTTAGAGAGCTGAAGGAGAAACCTTCCTCCAAGCTTGTCCTTTAAACACAAACTTCATGGTGTCTGAACCATGTGGAGGATTTAGGAGAACTTCTGACTTTTGTTTCTTTCAAAT
>NW_013957876.1:1501-2269 GCF_001266775.1 Austrofundulus limnaeus
GTGCTGTAATGTCAACAAGAAAAGTGATTTTCTCCATGTTCTTCTTGTCCTCCAGAAACTGCAAAAATTACAGTTAAGTTGTTGTCATTCTTTCCCATCTAAAAGTGTTTCTGCCACAGTGTGTGTGCACTCTTTGATCACTTCAGTCAGTGAAAGGCTTTTTGTGTTTTCCTAAAAAACCACTGTACTCACACTGAACACTTGTATGCTCACTGTTGCATCATAAGTGACTGTGTTATCAGTCATGTAGCTGCTCATACTGTCCCCACAGACCATAGAAAGCAGACTGACCTTAAACTGGAAAGAGGTAAAACTAAAGTGTATGCTTCCATCCATTTATTTTTAAATGTGTGATTTTCATAGTCCACTTTCCATATGTTGGACAAAACCATCTTCTTTTATTGACTCATCTGTGTATCAAGCCAGCCAGCTGTGTGTGAGCACCCAAAGTTAGCATCACGCCTTAGGAGCACAAGGACGTTGCTGACGCACGTGGCTGCCCATTGTGCCGGTTAAAGTCAGACGCTGCTGCCAGCAGTCACATGTCAAATACATATGATTATAATTACATTTAATTACAAAATGCTTTGTGATCCAGACAAAATCCTCTTGAGGTTTGGATTTGAAGCAGATTTGGGGACTCCTGGTCTAACCACTCAACCACAACACAGTCCAAACAAACGGCACATTTTCAAATAGTGAACACACAGGCCTTAACAGTGACACTGATGGTTAAAGTGACACATTTTGTTGGCAGAAGTCTGTAAC
>NW_013957877.1:0-892 GCF_001266775.1 Austrofundulus limnaeus
ATTTTCTGCTGTGCAGCACTTTGGTTGCCATAGGCTGTAAAAGTGCTATACAAATAAAGTTTTGATTGATTAGATTAATTGATTTGAAGGAGAACAGAGGTTTTAAGTGGTTTTAAGTGTTCCATATACTGTATTTCTACCAGATAAACCAAACAAAAGCTGGTTTATGAGAGCTTTTGTGTGCACACCTCTCAGGCAGAGCCTACCTGTGCTGCCAGTCACTGCTGGGGGGGGGTGGGGTTAATGCTGAGTAATGTAAATGAACAGCTTTAACTCTCCCAGGTAGCACCGCAGGTGTGGAGACAATTCTTCTGAAATTTTGATTCCTCTTTTCTCCTTAATCTTGTTTGCAAAGTGCCAACATTCAAATAGCCATATCTTCGTATTTCCGTACTTCCATGTGTTTGGTGTCATTGGATCGTTTAGAGTCCACACTTTCAGATTCTGTAAAGAACTCAAAACAGCCCCGGGGAGTCTTGTTCCTAGTTTTGTTGTGGCCAGTTACAAATGGTCTGCTCCCAGAGCAGCATGGACAGCTTCAAGGAGCAGCTCGTATGGTCCTTTTGAGCACATGAATGTGCAACTGACGTCCATGTCTTCTTTCAGTGTCTTTCATTTGGCACGGAAAAAATAGTTTTTTCCTCCTCCAATTCCTCATACAACACGAGCCTCTCTTCAGTCAGTACTGTTGTTGTTTTTATGCCTGGCTATGCACAACATATTCTCAGTTGGAGGGCGGAGGGAGAAATTATAATGACTTATCCCCTGCAACACAGTATTGTGATTCAACCATCCATTACCTTCTGCTTATTTGGGGTCTAGTCACAGGGGCAGCAGCCTAAGTAGAGAGGTGTGTGTGTGTGTGTGTGTGTGTGTGTGTGTGTGTGTGTGT
>NW_013957877.1:1892-2269 GCF_001266775.1 Austrofundulus limnaeus
TTCCTCCAATCCTAATTATTTTCCTCCAATCCTAATTATTTTCCTCCAATCCTATGAGTCATGACTTGTGAACACATATATGACACACATAAAAACAGGACAGACAGTGGCCACACATGTAGACACACAACACAACATTTCTGCTTTAGTTATTCTTTCGTCGAATTTCACACCTGTTAAGAAGAACTCAAGAGTTAGTCAGATTAATATTTATCTGTGTTTTAGATTATTATACCACTGCGTCGTCTCTACCTGTTGTAATTCATGTACTCTGTGCTCACTCCCTGTTACCTGCTGGCTTCTTTTTACCTCCATGTTGACATTTCCTCTTGTGAGGCCTGCTTTTGTCCTCTTTTACTACTGAGCGGGTATAAGGC
>NW_013957878.1:0-347 GCF_001266775.1 Austrofundulus limnaeus
AATTCATATAGACTCATTTCAGAAACCAGGCGGTCTTCTTCACAATAAAAATTTGTTGTTTAAAGGTGTAATTGGCCAAATGACTCTAAGACAGAGGGGCTGAAATTACCATAACTCTATGTTGGCTGTAAAGTGCAACTTCTCAGCTTTTAGAAACTGAAAAAAAATTTCAAAATTATGATGTCACAAATAATTTTAATGTTACAGTAAACAAGCAACAGACCAGTTGACCACCTCATAAAATGAATTTGTAGAAAAGACCTTTGTTGAAAACCTTTGTTCAAAAATGTCATGTGAATAAAACAGGAATCCACTGGATTTATTCTCAAGACTTTATTCTCGTCTTC
>NW_013957878.1:1175-1737 GCF_001266775.1 Austrofundulus limnaeus
CTTTATGGAAGGAGAGGAGCTCTACAAAAACATATTTTGTACACTTATAATGTTAAAAACTGAACCATCTGTTTTTATTGTTTCCATCATTTCTACTTGTCTCTTTATTTCTCTGTTTGATGGTGAGTCTTGTTTTTTTATTACTTGGAGTGACTGCAACAATGATGAATTTCCCTGTGAGAATTAATAAAGTTTTTCTGTTCTAATTTCTTGTCAGATAAATCAACATAAATATGTCTACATTCATATTTCAACACATTTTAAAGGATTTAACAGGTAAAAGAACAGATTTATCTGCATCATTCATGTTTTCTTTGAGTCTTGAAGTTTAAGGGAGATCTCTGTAGATTAAAAATTTCAGGGTAATTCCAGAGATTCAGTCAGAGATTGAGCTTTTACACAGAGCTGTTGCTGAAAAGATGAATGTAGGTGAAAAGGAGCTTCATGCTACATTTAGTTCCATCAAGGTCCGTGTATCTTTTGGTCATTGGATTTTCATTTTAGAAACGGGGATTAAAAAACGAGTGGTTATTTGATTTTTGTTTTAAAATACAACAAAACC
>NW_013957878.1:2737-3096 GCF_001266775.1 Austrofundulus limnaeus
GCAGGAAATACCAGATAGAGCTGAGTTAGTGTTTGTTAGTGGTGCTCAGCTGTATGAGAAGAGGAACGTGATGTTTTTTGTTTATTTGAAGTTAAACATGAAACACTGAAGTTAATTACAATTACTTCTGACTATTTAAAATTGGATCCCGTGTCCTATCCTTACTGAATATGTAGGGCCTACTGTACATATTGATGTATGTGTGGATGAATACATACATTTTTTTTTGTTTCTTCCTTTTTCTCCTGTTAACGGGTATATGTGTTTTTCTTTTATTGTCTTTATTTTACTACATTTATATGTGGCTTGAAATAACCTCAAACTTTAACAAAGACAGATATATATGGTATGGCATATTA
>NW_013957879.1:0-374 GCF_001266775.1 Austrofundulus limnaeus
GAGTTGAACATGTGTTTCAGAAAAAACTCAACCAGTTAAAGTCTGGTGGTTTTAAAAAGGGAGAACCAGTTAAAGTCTGGTGGTTTTAAAAAGGGAGAACCAGTTAAAGTCTAGTGGTTTTACGTAAGTGAGAACCAGTTAAAGTCTGGTGGTTTTTAAAAGAGAAAACCAGTTAAAGTCTAGTGGTTTTAAGTAGGTGAAAACCAGTTAAAGTCTGGTGGTTTTAAAAAGAGCAAACCAGTTAAAGTCTGGTGGTTTTAAAAAGGGGGAACCAGTTAAAGTCTAGTGGTTTTAAGTAAGTGAGAACCAGTTAAAGTCCGGTGGTTTTAAAAAGGGAGAACCAGTTAAAGTCTGGTGGTTTTAAAAAGAGAAAA
>NW_013957879.1:1374-2268 GCF_001266775.1 Austrofundulus limnaeus
AGTCTGGTGGAACCAGTTATAGTCTGGTGGTTTTAAAAAGGGGGAACCAGTTAAAGTCTAGTGGTTTTACGTAAGTGAGAACCAGTTAAAGTCCGGTTGTTTTAAAAAGGGAGAACCAGTTAAAGTCTGGTGGTTTTTAAAAGAGAAAACCAGTTAAAGTCTAGTGGTTTTAAGTAGGTGAAAACCAGTTAAAGTCTGGTGGTTTTAAAAAGGGAGAACCAGTTAAAGTCCAGTGGTTTTAAAAAGGGAGAACCAGTTAAAGTCTGGTAGTTTTAAAAAGGGAGAACCAGTTAAGGTCTGGTGGTTTTAAATAAGTTAGAACCAGGTAAAGTCTGGTGGTTTTAAAAAGGGAGAACCAGTTAAATTCTGGTGGTTTTAAGTAACTGAGAACCAGTTAATGTCTGGTGGTTTTAAAAAGGGTGAACCAGTTAAAGTCTAGTGGTTTTAAGTAAGTGAGAACCAGTTAAAGTCTGGTGGTTTTAAAAAAGGGAGAGCCAGTTAATGTATGGTGGTTTTAAATAAGTGAGAACCAGTTAAAGTCTGGTGGTTTTAAAAAGGGAGAACCAGTTAATGTATGGTGGTTTTAAATAAGTGAGAACCAGTTAAAGTCTGGTGGTTTTAAAAAAGGAGAACCAGTTAATGTCTGGTGGTTTTAAATAAGTGAGAACCAGTTAAAGTCTGGTGGTTTTAAAAAGGGAGAACCAGTTAATGTCTGGTGGTTTTAAATAAGTGAGAACCAGTTAAAGTCTGGTGGTTTTAAAAAGGGAGAACCAGTTAATGTCTGGTGGTTTTGAATTAGTGAGAACCAGTTAAAGTCTGGTGGTTATAAAAACGGGAGAACCAGTTAAAGTCTGGTGGTTATAAAAACGGGAGAACCAGTTAAAGTCTGGTGGT
>NW_013957880.1:0-726 GCF_001266775.1 Austrofundulus limnaeus
ACCCAGGTCTGGACCCAGAACACGACCCAGGTCTGGACCCGGAACATGACCCAGGTCTGGACCCGGAACATGACCCAGGACTGGACCCGGAACATGACCCAGGTCTGGACCCGGAACATGACCGAGGACTGGACCCGGAACACGACCCAGGTCTGGAAACCGGAACACGACCCAGGTCTGGACCCAGAACACGACCCAGGTCTGGACCCAGAACACGACCCAGGTCTGGACCCGGAACATGACCCAGGTCTGGACCCGGAACATGACCCAGGACTGGACCAGGAACATGACCCAGGTCTGGACCCAGAACACGACCCAGGTCTGGACCCGGAACATGACCCAGGTCTGGACCCGGAACATGACCCAGGACTGGACCCGGAACATGACCCAGATCTGGACCCGGAACATGACCCAGGACTGGACCCGGAACATGACCCAGGTCTGGACCCGGAACATGACCCAGGACTGGACCCGGAACATGACCCAGATCTGGACCCGGAACATGACCCAGGACTGGACCCGGAACATGACCCAGGTCTGGACCCGGAACATGACCCAGGACTGGACCCGGAACATGACCCAGATCTGGACCCGGAACATGACCCAGGACTGGACCCGGAACATGACCCAGGTCTGGACCCGGAACATGACCCAGGACTGGACCCGGAACATGACCCAGATCTGGACCCGGAACATGACCCAGGACTGGACCCGGAACATGACCCA
>NW_013957880.1:1726-2268 GCF_001266775.1 Austrofundulus limnaeus
AGGTAGGTGATCCGCCACGGACCGAGTCCCGGTCCGGTCCGGTCCGGTGAGAAGAGGCTGAAACCGGGTCTAGTTTTTTCTTTGACCTGATGATGATGATGATGATGATGATGATGATGATCAGTTCTTTAGTTCTGTTCAACAAACTGAAGTTCTGTTCGGATTCAGTTCGGTTCTGTTCAGAGGTTCTGCTGTGAGGTTTTTCATGGTTCTGGTTCAGATCTGTCTGTAGTCCAGATGGTGGACCCAGAGGACACCTGATTGTCTCTGTCCTTCAGTGGACATCTGTCTGAAGGACCTGAAGGTCCACTGGGTCAAGTGTCCCACACAGATCAGAACCAGGATCAGATCAGAACCAGGACCAGATCAGAACCAGGACCAGATCAGAACCAGGACCAGATCAGAACCAGGACCAGGTCTCCTGCCAGTAGGACTTGCAGTTTTGCATCAGACTTTCTGATCCTCATCGGTCCATCTGATCCAGGTGTGTGTGTGTGTGTGTGTGTGTGTGTGTGTGTGTGTGTGTGTGTGTGTGTGTGTGT
>NW_013957881.1:0-1095 GCF_001266775.1 Austrofundulus limnaeus
TCCTGATGTGTAAAACCCCTCAGCAGCGGAGCCACATGTTCTGGTCTATGTGCACTTATGGGGACATACAGCGGAGCCACTCGCTGATCTTCAACTTTTATTCTTTCCATAACACAATAAGGCTGTGGCTATGATCTATAATAATAATAATAATAATTATTATTATTATTATTAATCATCTTTGTCCTGTCCTCGTCTGACCTTGGGTTCATCTGGTCTTGAAGTGAACCGGTTCTGATTTCTGTTCAGTAAACTGTGATGATATTTGTCGGAGGTCAAAGGTCACGGCTCTCTGATGCAGACGGAGGAACCTCTCTGGACTTTAATCTGGTTTAGGTTCTTGATCCACGGCGCCGTCCTTCACGCCGTCGGTGTGGTTTTTAGTGTTTGATCTTCATCAGCTCCGATCAAAGTCTTCCTCACAGGAAACACGTTAAGCTGCTGTGAAACGAGCTCGACATCATCCCGTTTGCAGCGTGACGCTCAGCGGGGTGACTCCGCCCCCCTCCTGTGTCATCATGGCCGCCGTGCCGGTCCCACAGGGCTGCAGAGTGAAACCAGGCCGGGTCTCTGAGGGCCAGATCAGAACTGAACTGACTGATTCTGGACCAGGTTTAGTTGGGTGTGGACCAGGTTGTAGTCTGGACCAGGTTGTAATCTGGTCCAGGATGTAGTCTGGACCAGGTTTTGATCTGGTCCAGGTTGTGGTCTGGTCCAGGTTGTAGTCTGGACCAGGTTGTAGTCTGGTCCAGGTTGTAATCTGGTCCAGGATGTAGTCTGGACCAGGTTTTGATCTGGTCCAGGTTGTGGTCTGGTCCAGGTTGTAGTCTGGACCAGGTTGTAGTCTGGTCCAGGTTGTAGTCTGGACCAGGTTGTAGTCTGGTCCAGGATGTAGTCTGGACCAGGATGTAGTCTGGACCAGGTTGTGGTCTGGACCAGGTTGTAGTCTGGACCAGGTTGTGGTCTGGACCGGGTTTTAGTCTGGACCAGGTTGTGGTCTGGTCCAGGTTGTATTCTGGACCAGGTTGTAGTCTGGTCCAGGTTATCGTCTGGACCAGGTTGTAGTCTGGACCAGGTTGTGGTCTGGTCCAGGTT
>NW_013957882.1:0-1045 GCF_001266775.1 Austrofundulus limnaeus
TATGCACTATATGAATTAAGTACTATGTGAATTATGTACTACTGTATGTGAATTATGCACTATGTCAATTATGTACTACTGTATGTGAATTATGTACTATGTGAATTATGTGCTGTGAATTATGTACTATGTGAATTATGTACTACTGTATGTGAACTATGCACTGTCAATTATGCACTATGTGAATTATGTGCTGTGAATTATGTACTATGTGAATTATGTACTACTGTATGTGAATTATGCACTATGTCAATTATGTACTACTGTATGTGAATTATGTACTATGTGAATTATGTGCTGTGAATTATGTACTATGTGAATTATGTACTACTGTATGTGAACTATGCACTGTCAATTATGCACTATGTGAATTATGTGCTGTGAATTATGTACTATGTGAATTATGTACTACTGTATGTGAATTATGTACTATGTGAATTATGTGCTGTGAATTATGTACTACTGTATGTGAATTATGCACTATGTCAATTATGTACTACTGTATGTGAATTATGTACTATGTGAATTATGTGCTGTGAATTATGTACTATGTGAATTACGTACTACTGTATGTGAACTATGCACTGTCAATTATTTACTATGTGAATTATGTGCTGTGAATTATGTACTATGTGAATTATGTACTACTGTATGTGAATTATGTACTATGTGAATTATGTGCTGTGAATTATGTACTACTGTATGTGAATTATGTACTGTGAATTATGTACTATGTGAATTATGTACTACTATGTGAATTATGTACTATGTGAATTAAGCACTATGTGAATTATGTACTATGTGAATTATGTACTACTGTATGTGAATTATGTACTATGTGAATTATGCACTATGTGAATTATCTACTATGTGAATTATGTACTACTGTATGTGAATTATGTACTATGTGAATTATGCACTATGTGATTTATCTACTATGCGAATTATGTACTACTGTATGTGAATTATGCACCATGTGAATTATGCACTATGACAATTATGTACTACTGTATGTGAATTATGTACTATGTGAATTATGTGCTGT
>NW_013957882.1:2045-2267 GCF_001266775.1 Austrofundulus limnaeus
GTACTATGTGAATTATGTACTACTATGTGAATTATGTACTATGTGAATTAAGCACTATGTGAATTATGTACTATGTGAATTATGTACTACTGTATGTGAATTATGTACTATGTGAATTATGCACTATGTGAATTATCGTACTATGTGAATTATGTACTACTGTATGTGAATTATGTGCTGTGAATTATGTACTATGTGAACTATGTGCTGTGAATTATGTAC
>NW_013957883.1:0-647 GCF_001266775.1 Austrofundulus limnaeus
ACGAAACTGGCAAAGACAAAAAGGCACAGTTTTGGGACCATGTTGGGGATGTGGTCACATGGGACACAGGCTGAAACAGTGTGGAAATCCAGTCCGGAACCCTGCCTGGATGGGGCGTGGCCGGGGGATGAGGTCCGGTCAGGGGAGGCCCAGAGGATCCCATTATGAGGTGTGAACTACCAATTTGAACCCAAAATTCAGATACTGACCCAATGGTTGGAAAAAAAAATAGAAGGGAAATCAATACCAATGGAACCAAAATATATGGAAATTAACTCTCTTAATCTTTATTTTAATCTTTAATCGTATTCTTTAATCCTTTTAAAGAATTAGGAATGCAAGCATTCCAAGCAGAATGGATCTGAAACAGCTTAAATCTTGTTGAGGAAAATTTGGTTGCCTTAATTTAATCAGAATCTTTTAATAGTTTGCAAAATGTCATGTCATGCCAACTTTATTGATATAGCATATTAAAAGCAAGTATAAAACTGCACCAAAAGTGCTGCACAGAGAGAACAACAATAAAAACAGAATAACAAACACTATATTTTTGAAACACTAATAATGTCAAAAGGTTTAGATTACTCCAACTACCTTACCTCAAAAAAAAAAAAAAGAATATTTTAAAGGATCCTGTAAAATGGCGT
>NW_013957883.1:1647-2267 GCF_001266775.1 Austrofundulus limnaeus
CTGAATGATTGATTGTTTTTTTCAGAGACACCACTACAGAGATGAAATGGAGTGAACAGCTGAACGTATTTAACCTTTTTTTCTTGCAGCTGGAAAAGAAGTTCAATGCTTGAAACAATGTTGTGTTGAATTGATGTTGATTAACACTGTTCTGACAGATGAAATCTGTCTGCGCTTGCGATTATGAAAAGGGAGAGTTAGATGTTCGATGTTGTGTTCCAAGTGTGTTTCAGATGTGAGCCAGGTCCTTTCACCATTGTTCGAGCTGCATTATCAGTGTCCTGATGCATCGCAGTAATCCAGTGGTCATGATGGAGAATAATTTTTACCTGGTACCACCGTATTCATTGCACGGAAGTTCCAGATGAAAACAAGGGCAGTGTTGTGTCAAAAAAAAGAAGCATGACACATGATACCAAGGAAAAAGACAGACAACAAGTGTGATTACTATTCTGTTCTGAACAATTCTAGGGGCATCCGCGATGGCACACAACCAACTGGAGGAGGTGAAGATGCCAGTCAAACACAGTGGGGCCCTCGCAGACCCATCACGAGAGCGGTTGCCAGGACAGCAGCCGGAAAACGGGACCAAGCCATCAGAATAAAGCTGAGTATGATGC
>NW_013957884.1:0-488 GCF_001266775.1 Austrofundulus limnaeus
TCACTGAAAGACAAAATGACAGAAGGAAAAACTAATCTTTTGGTCACCACCAGGTGGCGATCTTTCATCTCCGACCTCTCAAACCAGACACAAGAACAGGCCCTCTCTGAAGCACCCCCATCAGACCTCGGTGAACCTGGCCCACCTGGTAAACAGACATTAAGGAAACTAATGTTAAAACGTGTAGGATTACTGAAACATGCCGTGTTGCCGCTCTGCCTACCATGGCGTTGCCCCCATCATTGCATAGGATCACCATGTCGATTGGACTGGTATGGTTGGCGACGCCAATTCCTCCTTTTTTAGGTTTATTTTCTCTGCGATGTGAATTAAAAATCAGACTGATTAAATGCAGCCAACATACTTCTGTTTTCAGAGACGTTTTTCACCTGCTGTGATACTGAACAGCAGCAGAAAGTCCTCGAGTGCAGATCCTATAGAGTTAGCAATAGCATGGAGTAAGAATGGAGCATGGAGTAAGAATGCTG
>NW_013957884.1:1488-2267 GCF_001266775.1 Austrofundulus limnaeus
GTCCAGCATCGCCTCCTTTCCTCTGGAAAGCTCTCATTAGCTTAATGGAGTGGTGATCTAGCTGCTGCATGAATTTGGATCTCAGTGACACAGTGGTGATGCGGGCAAACTCTGCTTCCACCTGAAATTATTTAATAACATTGCAAAATGTTTTAAAAAGTGTTCTGTGAACCACAGCAAAAGGATAATGACAGCAATTAAATGCATTCTTATTTTTTGATTGATTTACAACACAAACATGAATGCAAGTGTTGCTCATTCTTAAATTTTTTAGAAAATAATTTCCAGTTCTGGGTGAAAATTCATTAAAGACTTTAACCTCTTTACAATAAATAAATAAAATTACAGTAATCAAGTTTAATGACAACTGACCTCACGTTCGGAAAAGAGTGCTGGCCACCTTCTTTTGAAATCGGCTATGAAGGGCTTGTCTTCAATCACCTCACGCCGCCTATAAGCAAAGGTCCTTTCCATTTTCTCCTTGACAGCCTGTTGGTTGTTCCTCTTTTGCACATCAGTCAATAGTGCCAGCCTCTCTTGCTCTAAACTTTCTTTAGTTTGTCCTGTTGGGAAGTCTGGACAGTAGTTCACCTCAGCTCTTTTAGGTTTCTTCACTTGATTTGGAGCTGTGCGTGGCTCACTCAGTCCACGCTTGAAGGAATTGACATTCAGCTCTGAACATCCAAGATTTCTCAACTTAGTACGATAGTTTGCCATTTTATATTTCAAACTTATCTTCCATCCATAGAATCCAGAAACAGAACCTTGCTCCCTTAAAC
>NW_013957885.1:0-602 GCF_001266775.1 Austrofundulus limnaeus
CTGATAGCACCTTTTCAATGAAACTTTGTTGCATTTCTGATCCATGAGATACACTCAGTGTGCGGGTTAGAAAAGGAAATGAAAGGAAGCTCTTTGTGCACATGTAAGATAATTTGAATATGTTCCAGACAGGAAGAACACAGCATTAATGATTAAATTAGGCAATAAGAAATGGACTAAATGCCACTCAGACATTAATTGAAATGTGGGGCGTGGCCTAATTACGCCACTGACATACGTTTGGCTCAAAATTCTACACGTTTCAGCCGATCTGCACTAAATTCTCCATAATCGATCCTAATCCACCTCACTACACCTCTACAGGAATGCAGTCAATATTTTTGGGGGGTGGGGGTGTGGCTTAATTACTCCACAGCACCCCCTAAAAGTGGCTCTTTGAAAATGTGACTAAACACAACAGAATATTTTTTTGTTTGTTTTTATACTCACAACAAAAATCAATTTGTTTGCAAATATGTGATCAATACTACTAATAAAAAGTAAAACATGATAACCTGTTGTTTACTTAAATAATCCAACTTCTTTCTCTCTAATCCATCAGAATAGCCTTAAAATAATTTGAAGACTACATTATAGAAAGA
>NW_013957885.1:2813-3321 GCF_001266775.1 Austrofundulus limnaeus
CCTCTAGTAATATATTTATTGAGAAAAATGGTGACATGTTCAGTACTTATTTTACCCGCTGTATAATCTTAGAACCCTTTATTCTAACTTTAAGGATACAACAACATGGGACACCCCTTCAAAAAGCAGATAAGTCATCAGGTGTTGCCAACAGCTGCAGCACTGATCATCTAATCCAGGTAACTTATGGGTGTAATTTACAGGGGGGTTAGGGGGTTCTGACTCCCACAATACTTCCAGTCAATATACCCCACCAAATAAAACGACATCATTTGTTCTAACACAATAGAAATGAACTGGTTGAGCACACATCTGCAACTCATGTTGTCTTTGGGTTGCTTTGACCTGATTTCAAAATTCATGATCTATAAATAAAGTACGTAGTGCTGAAAATTACATGTAGAGTTTTAGTTTGTTTTTGTCACATTATGGCTGTATTTGTTGAATCATGTGTTGTAAATAAACTGTAGTGCTCCAAGTAAGCTTGGAAAATCGAGAAATTTAGATA
>NW_013957886.1:0-1266 GCF_001266775.1 Austrofundulus limnaeus
AATTTAGGATTGGCTTTGACAATCAGCATGTGGTTATTCCTAGGTACTCCATGGTAAATTTATTCTCAGTAAGTCTTAAAAAGGTTGAAATATAGCCATTTAAAGTTAGCTGTGGTGGCCATCTTGAATTTTGGATTAGCATTTAGAATTTTGCAAAGATTGCTTTTAACTACTTCTACACAAATCTTCATCTTTGTGTGTCTAAAATGGCTGTATAATAAGCATTTTTTCTTTTTATTATTCTTAGTTATGACCACAGAAAATTTCATCTACCCAGCTTGAATCTTCCATTCCATAGTGATTTCATTATTCCTATGTGCCCCCCTACAAAAACACCTTGGCCACCCATGTGTCACCCCTTGCAAAAAAGTCTAGCTCTGCCCCTGTTGTAGATGTACATCCAGTCATTACTTTCAAAGAGTCTCAATAAAATATTTTTAGTGGTTCATAAAATATTTTGCTAACAGACAGACTGAAGTGACTTCAGCAGTATTAGGTAAAAAAGGCAAACAAAATGCTGCCTAATGGCTAATGCTTGAAAAAAAATGTGTTGAAGACGATGCTTTGCATTTCTATAAAAAAGGGCTGAGTTGTAATAATTTTGTGTTTGGTCAGTTGGATGTGGCAGCCCTGTTGAATTAGATTGCCTTTAAAAGTTACCTAGTCACATATGTACACTGAAATATTAATTTCTGAGATTTTCATCAAATTCTGTCCACTGGTACACCAACTATTTTGCTAACAGACATACATTGTTGACTGCAACAGTTTAAAAAAACAGTTCTTAAGCAACCAGTTAGTGCTTGGAGTATGTGATGACACTGACTCTGAACTGCTACCACACGATTTTAGAGTAGTATCTGTGTGTCATTTAGACAATTTTGTGTTTGATAATTTGCTGAGCTGTGGTGGCCATCTTGAACTAGGTAGACTCCAAAAGTTGTTTTATTTTTTTATGTATGTGTATCTAATGATTAGTTACTGAGTTTCATTAAAGTCCATTCAGTGTTTCATGAAATGTTTTGCTAACACTGCAAACAAAAGTATAAACGCTATATTTGCATTTGTTAGGGGGCAATAATGTGGGAATATTTTGGTCAATGTATTTGTTTTTTTTGCAATATGAGCACAAATTGTCCCAGTTTAATGGTTTAACAAAGCATTTGGTTATTTGAGGTTATGGAAGAAAAGCTGGCAGAACAACTACTATCAATACAAATTCATTTTTTTAGCCTATGACTTTTGGCAGATTTTACAACACCCTCA
>NW_013957887.1:0-995 GCF_001266775.1 Austrofundulus limnaeus
CGTTACTGCAACACAACCTGAACACGTTACTGCAACACAACCTGAACACGTTACTGCAATACAACCTGAACACGTTAACTGCAACACAACCTGAACACGTTACTGCAACACAACCTGAACACGTTACTGCAACACAACCTGAACACGTTTACTGCAACACAACCTGAACACGTTACTGCAACACAACCTGAACACGTTAACTGCAACACAACCTGAACACGTTACTGCAACACAACCTGAACACGTTACTGCAACACAACCTAAACACGTTTACTGCAACACAACCTGAACACGTTACTGCAACACAACCTGAACACGTTACTGCAACACAACCTGAACACGTTTACTGCAACACAACCTGAACACGTTACTGCAACACAACCTGAACACGTTACTGCAACACAACCTGAACACATTACTGCAACACAACCTGAACACGTTTACAGCAACACAACCTGAACACGTTACTGCAACACAACCTGAACACGTTACTGCAACACAACCTGAACACATTACTGCAACACAACCTGAACACGTTACTGCAACACAACCTGAACACGTCACTGCAACACAACCTGAACACGTCACTGCAACACAACCTGAACGCGTTAACTGCAACACAACCTGAACACGTCACTGCAACACAACCTGAACACGTCACTGCAACACAACCTGAACGCGTTAACTGCAACACAACCTGAACACGTCACTGCAACACAACCTGAACACATTAACTGCAACACAACCTGAACACGTTACTGCAACACAACCTGAACACGTTACTGCAACACAACCTGAACACGTTACTGCAACACAACCTGAACAACACAACCTGAACACGTTAACTGCAACACAACCTGAACACGTTAACTGCAACACAACCTGAACACGTTAACTGCAACACAACCTGAACACGTTACTGCAACACAACCTGAACACGTTACTGCAACACAACCTGAACAAGTTACTGCAACACAACCTGAACAAGTTACTGC
>NW_013957887.1:1995-2266 GCF_001266775.1 Austrofundulus limnaeus
GCTGAACACGTTACTGCAACACAACCTGAACACTTTAACTGCAACACAACATGAACACGTTACTGCAACACAACCTGAACACGTTAACTGCAACACAACTTGAACACGTTAACTGCAACACAACCTGAACACGTTACTGCAACACAACCTGAACACTTTACCTGCAACACAACCTGAACACGTTACTGCAACACAACCTGAACACGTTACTGCAACACAACCTGAACACGTTACTGCAACACAACCTGAACAACACAACCTGAACACGTTA
>NW_013957888.1:0-296 GCF_001266775.1 Austrofundulus limnaeus
AAAAGGTAAAGGAACATGTCAAACTGACACAGCAGAAAATGAAGGAAGCTTTTGCTAAAAGGGCAAACAAAAAATACAAACATTTTCAATTGAAAGAAGGGGGTGAAGTACTTCTGTATAACGTCCGAAAGAAAAGTAGGAAAGGAGCCAGGATGGAGCCAGACTATTCTGGACCATATGTAATCCAGCAACTCCTGGGTAAGACAGCAGTGTTGAGAACAAAGGGTCAAACATTGAAAACAAAGCACAGTGTCAGTCACCTAAAGCCCTACAAAAGGTGTCATGGGGGAGACAAG
>NW_013957888.1:1191-1488 GCF_001266775.1 Austrofundulus limnaeus
GTGGACATCCTTAAATGGAAATAAATGATAACCCACCAGTATCATCATCTACTTTATAAGAAACTGGCAAAGTACTTTCAATAGGCATAATAATGTTTTTCTCCAGTTTAAAAAAACAGAGCAGCAACAATAAGTTGAACTAGAGCGAAAGATAAAAAGTCTCCAAAATATTACACCACCAAAATAAACTGAATAAATACTAACTGAATTAGGAACATACAAATTTCAGCAAAATTAAAAAGCAACATTTTTAACAAACTCAATTTATGATACATAGACACCACCAAGGACAATTTC
>NW_013957888.1:2488-3160 GCF_001266775.1 Austrofundulus limnaeus
AATATCTAGAGATAATGTAGAAAAAAACTTTACTGACTTTCATTATCTTCCAGATAAGGTGGAAGACTTTTGTGTGTTCTGCAACATGCTGCACTATGACGCCAACCAGGACGTCATCAATATGGTAAAAATACAGATGTACATTCTAATACTTACAATGCATTATACACATTTTAAACAATTGCTGTTTGTTTTCCCCCCCACAATCTTATAGATACAATGTGACTTCTGTTCAAGATGGACTCATGAAGAATGTGCCACCCACATTGTCGACATCTTTAAATGTAAAAAGTGTCAGTTAAATTACAGAGGAAAAAGAGAGACAGAGGCAAGGAAGGAAGGAGCGAACAGATAAAAGAAAGAAAGGAAGAAGAGAGATAAAGGGAAGGAAGGAGTGAGCAGAAAAAAGAGATAAAGGGAAGGAAGGAGTGAGCAGAAAAAAGCACATATTTTTGTTATGAGCTGATTGTGGGTCATGTTTTTGCTTGAGCCAATTAAAGAACTATTTTCTTCAAGTTTGTCAGTATACTTCTTAACAATGTCGGGCTGTATTCTGCCATCTCCTAAGCAAAATTCTCACTTTGTGTTGACGAAATTAAATAAATAAATGGTAAATTCTTCTTACTAAAGAAAGTGTTACGGGGTCATACATCTGTTTAAACAGTGTGTATG
>NW_013957889.1:0-856 GCF_001266775.1 Austrofundulus limnaeus
ATGTTATTTAAATAAATGATTTTATTTTGATCTTTAAAATACCAAAATTTCCACATTTTGTTTCGTCTGATGATGTAATTTAAAAATATTAAACGATTGATGTCTTGATCAGTTACTCAGTATTTGAGTAACATTTTTACTAAATACTTTTTTACTCTTACTTGAGTCACTTCTTGGATGGCTACTTTTTACTTTTACTTGAGTAAAAAAATGTTGTGTACAATTTTTGGGTACTCTACCCACCTCAGCTTAAGTAGAAGTACAGATAATAGGGTTTAAAATACTTACTTAGATGTAGAAAGATTAACTCAAATGTTTTACTCAAATAAGTGTAAAAGTACTGGTTTTAAAACTACCTAAAGTTTTAAATTAAAGTACTGATTTTAAAAGGAAAAACAAGTACCCATTAAGGACAAGCGCTTAGGCTGAACCACAGGGTCCATAGTGCACAACTCCACCTTCCCAAAAACATGGTTCTACAGGCCGTAATGGTTGTAATGTTGTACTAAAATACTGACCAGATTGTAAATGAAAATTGGTTCTTGTTGAAATAAAGGTTTAAATAATGTTAAAATAATTGGGATGCCCGAGTCTGTTTCAGCTGCATGGATAGACTACACAAGTCTGCTTTGTCCTGCTGGAGTGTGACGTGGTTTGTGTCATACAGGTAGATAGATTGTGTATAAACCAATAGGGTGTCAGATTGATGTAATTCTCCTCCAACATTAATCAAATTCACCTGGGAGGAGCCTATAGGGATTTTTTTAAAGGGACCCCCAATTACTTGTAACATTAGACTTTATTTGATAAACATATATTTTAACTGGAAAATAAAGACTGTAAAAACACTGTAGGC
>NW_013957889.1:1856-2265 GCF_001266775.1 Austrofundulus limnaeus
ACATTAGATAGATTATAGAAACTGTAAAATATTAATAATAATTGGATTAATATTATTATTAATGGTTTTTATGATTTCTACATCATCAGTCCTTTTTTTTCTGCTTTGTTGTCAACATGTACAGTAATGGGAAATCCAGACTTTTGCCCATTTAGCATTAGCCGTTAGCTTCTCCAGCCAATCACATGGTCACATGCTCTTTGCGCACTCCAGCTGTTCTATAGAACCTCCTTGGCTAGTGCTAACCTTTAGTGTCAGCCAACTAACACATTACATTTGTTATACTGCCAACCTCAGGGTCATCTTTATGTTCATCGACAATGCCCTGTAATACAGTTGGCTCTTTCATTTATTTTAAAATGCTTCTTAATGTGGAGCCAAGCATCTGTCATGATTTTCATCATAAACC
>NW_013957890.1:0-506 GCF_001266775.1 Austrofundulus limnaeus
ACACACACACACACACACACACACACACACACACATAAATAGGATGTTTTAAAAAATTTCTTTAAATTTTGCACCGTTCATTACTTTCGTTTTTCTCTGGTCAGTTTCCCAGTCCTTGTTGTTAAAAATCCCGACATCATGATGTTGCCACCTCCATGCTTCCTCGTGGAGATAGTGTTTTCTGTGTCTTAAGAGGTGTTAAATTTTTGACATGGTCCTTGTTGGACAAAAAATTGGGTGCTAGTTTTATTTGAGAACTTTTTTTCTGTCTCTGGTACAGATTTGACAAAGTCCCATATTATTTTATTTGATCTTTGGCATCTCAGTTATTTCTCTGATTGATGCTCTTCTTGGATGGTTTGGTACTTTTTGATTGATGATTATCTCTACAGGCCTACTGTGGTGGAATAATCTTTTATTTCCCAAGTCTGTCACCCCCTTTGTTGTGACTCCCTCATTAAACTTAATTAAACAAGAAAGAAAAAAAGAGGTGAAGAAGAGCGTCC
>NW_013957890.1:1506-2264 GCF_001266775.1 Austrofundulus limnaeus
TATCTATCTATCTATCTATCTATCTATCTATCTATCTATCTATCTATCTATCTGTCTATCTATCTATCTATCTATCTATCTACCCACAGACTGAAGTTGTTATAGGAAACTACATCCACCAGAGGGCGCTGTTGCAATGCTCCAACAACAGCTGAAAGACAAAAAAAAAAAACAAAGACATCTTCAATCATTCTTTTTTTTCAGTTTTGCTCTATTCTTTTCAGGGTTGATGGCGATGCTGCTGCAGACAACACATAAAATCTTTTCAGACAATGGTCTAAATAAAGCAAAAAAAAAATTGAACCAATCACCTTTTTACTTTGAGGAAACAGCCAACCACCTGCCAGTGTGCAGAAATATGATAGTAGAATGTCTCCTAAAGCTGTACACAACCATTTATGTGTTTGATAATACTGTATTGATTGCTTGTGGAGACCATCTTGAATTTACTTGATTCCACATGTTCATCAGTTGTAGATTTACATTAAATAATTCATTTTTGAAAGTTGTATTGTGTAAAATCCATACAGAGGTTCTTGAGATTTTTACTAAAAGACAGACCCTTTGCCTTTGGCAGATGACAGTAAAATCGAGAAACATGATCATCTCTGAGCCTGCTGAAATAAAACAGACATAAAACCTGTTCAGCAAAAATCAAAGTTTTTAGCCTCAATAATCAATCAATCAATCAATAAGTTTATTCACTCAATTCAACAATTTTCTTCATTATAACATACAAACACATTTTCGTTTAACAC
>NW_013957891.1:0-956 GCF_001266775.1 Austrofundulus limnaeus
AGTTAGTTGCATGTTAAGTCAATCACAGGTTAGTTAGACGTAACATAAGTCAATCACAGGTGAGTTAGTTAAATGTTAAGTCAATCACAGATGAGTTAGTTACATGTTAAGTCAATCACAGGTTAGTTAGTTACATGTTAAGTCAATAACAGGTTAGTTAGTTGCATGTTAAGTCAATCACAGGTTAGTTAGTTAGATGTTAAGTCAATCACAGGTTAGTTAGTTACATGTTATGTTGATCACAGGTGAGTTAGTTACATGTTAAGTCAATCACAGGTTAGTTAGTTACTTGATAAGTCAATCACAGGTGAGTTAGTTGCATGTTAAGTCAAATACAAGTGTGTTACTTGATAAGTCAATCACAGGTGAGTCAGTTACATGTTAAGTAAATCACAGGTGAGGTAGTTACATGTTAAGTTGATCACAGTTGAGTTAGTTGCATGTTAAGTTGATCACAGGTGAGTTAGTTGCATGTTAAGTTCATCACAGGTTAGTTAGTTACATGTTAAGTCTAATACAGGTGAGTTACTTGATAAGTCAATCACAGGTGAGTCAGTTACATGTTAAGTAAATCACAGGTGAGGTAGTTACATGTTAAGTTGATCACAGTTGAGTTAGTTGCATGTTAAGTTGATCACAGGTGAGTTAGTTGCATGTTAAGTTCATCACAGGTTAGTTAGTTACATGTTAAGTCTAATACAGGTGAGTTACTTGCTAATTCAATCATAAGTGAGTTACTTACTTGTAAAGTCAATCACTGGTGAGTTAGTTGCATGTTAAGTCAATCACAGGTGAGGTAGTTACATGTTAAGTTGGTCACAGTTGAGTTAGTTTCATGTTAAGTTGATCACAGGTGAGTTAGTTGCATGTTAAGTTGAGCACAGGTTAGTTACTGTAATTACATGTTAAGTCAATCACAGATGAGTTGGTTGCATGTTAAGTCAATCACAGGTGAG
>NW_013957891.1:1956-2264 GCF_001266775.1 Austrofundulus limnaeus
CTGTTTTGAAGGCTTATGAACTGGTTCCTGAACATTATAGGCAACGGTTTAGGAACTGCAGGAAAGGCCAAAAACAGACAAATGCAGATTTGGTTAGAGAATTAAATACTCAGTTTTATCGTTGGTTATCAGCTGATGGTGTAGATGACTTTGATTCCCTTTGTAATTTAATGGTGTTAGAACAGTTTAAGAATGTTATTCCAGATCGGGTTGCTACATATATTAATGAGCATAAAGTGAAATCTGCTGCCAAAGCTGCCGTCTTAGCTGATGAATACATTCTTACTCACAAAGCTGTGAGGGACTAT
>NW_013957892.1:0-265 GCF_001266775.1 Austrofundulus limnaeus
TGTGTGTGTGTGTGTGTGAGTGTGTGAGTGTGTGTGTGTGTGTGTGTGAAGCGGTGACGCAGTGAGGTTGGCGTTTTGGTAACTGTGGCAACGAATATTCTGCGTTGCACTCATGCACACACTTTGGCGGGCACACTGCCTGAGAAATGAAAAACACAAACATACATCTGCACCGGGGGAGCAGCGACAATATCCTTGTTGATATAAAATATTATCTCTGTTTCTCTTTGCTATAAGATGTTCAGTAAAAACACAGAATGTCTGT
>NW_013957892.1:1265-2264 GCF_001266775.1 Austrofundulus limnaeus
ACACACACACACACACACACACACACACACACACACACACACACACACACACACACACACACACACTTGATGAAAGAACAAAAACAACCCTCGGCATGAGCTTAAAATGAAAATGCCTCTTAAAACTTGCAGCTTTCTCAACATTTTGTCCTGAAGCAAATATCTGCCCACAGCTCCAATCTCATTAATACACACGTAAACTTACACATCATCCTGATATTAAAAAAAGAAACGCTGCATGGCGAATCGATGTGCAGGGAGATAAATCTGGATTCCTCTCTGACAGAAGGGACTGTGTTTCACGACTGCGTCGCATCAAAGCTCCAGTGCAGGAATGGCATCCTCTGGCAGTCATTCATACTGGGACCAAACACCATTCATCTCACGTACATGGTTACGGTGAGCCGGAGCAACCACACAGCGCAGAGCTGGATGGATTAGTAATGAATCACCCGGGGAGGTGGACTGTTGCGTGTCTCTATCTGCTAACTCCCACACTGTCACATATGATACAACAGAGGACATAACGATCAAGCTTTAGTGGTAATTTGGATACCTGCGTTTTTGAAGAGCCAACCTGTTGGCAAATTATTCATCCGAGGATGATAACATACATGCTCTGCATCACATGCATGTTTTTGAAGCCAAGGAGAGGAGAACCGTGGGGGGCTTTGGTGAGGAATTGGTATTCAACTCATGTCGCACAGAAACAGAGGGTGGGGGGGTGAAGGAGGAGGATGGGGATCTGGAGCAGCCATAGACTAAAAAGACTCTGGTTAGGATGAGTCCTCTTACCTGGCTGAGCCCGTCTTCACATCACCGTCTGCTCCTCTGCTTCCAGCAGCTACGCCAATCCCTTCACAGCTCCTCTGTCTGGGAGAGGAGGGAGTGTGTTTGCATGTGTGAAGGAGACAGACCGAAAACGAGAGGCTGAGGATGTGTGTGTATGTGTGTGTGTGTGTGTGAGAGAGAGAGAGAGAGAGAGAGAGAGAGAGAGAG
>NW_013957893.1:0-504 GCF_001266775.1 Austrofundulus limnaeus
CCGCTAACAGGACAACATGTCTCGTCTCCTGGAGTGTCCCTACTAACAGGACAACACATCTCGTCTCCTGGAGTGTCCCCGCTAACAGGACAACATGTCTCGTCTCCTGGAGTGTCCCCGCTAACAGGACAACATGTCTCGTCTCCTGGAGTGTCCCTGCTAACAGGACAACATGTCTCGTCTCCTGGAGTGTCCCTGCTAACAGGACATGTCTCGTCTCCTGGAGTGTCCCTGCTAACAGGACATGTCTCGTCTCCTGGAGTGTCCCTGCTAACAGGACATGTCTCGTCTCCTGGAGTGTCCCTGCTAACAGGACATGTCTCGTCTCCTGGAGTGTCCCTGCTAACAGGACATGTCTCGTCTCCTGGAGTGTCCCTGCTAACAGGACATGTCTCGTCTCCTGGAGTGTCCCTGCTAACAGGACATGTCTCGTCTCCTGGAGTGTCCCTGCTAACAGGACATGTCTCGTCTCCTGGAGTGTCCCTGCTAACAGGACATGTCTCG
>NW_013957893.1:1504-2263 GCF_001266775.1 Austrofundulus limnaeus
TGGATGATAGTTGGATAATGGATGGATGGATGGTTGGATGATAGTTGGATAATGGATGGATGGACGGATGATGGTTGGATGGACAGATGGATGATGGTTGGATGACAGATGGATGATAGTTGGATGATAGTTGGATGGACAGATGGATGAGGGTTGGATGGACAGATGGATGATGGTTGGATAATGGATGGATGGATGGATGGATGATAGTTGTATAATGGATGGATGATAGTTGTATAATGGATGGATGGATGGATGAAAGTTGGATAATGGATGGATGGATGGATGGATGATAGTTGTATAATGGATGGATGATAGTTGTATAATGGATGGATGGATGGATGAAAGTTGGATAATGGATGGATGGATGGATGACAGTTGGATGAACAGATGGATGATAGTTGTATATGGATGGATGATAGTTGTATAATGGATGGATGGATGATAGTTGGATAATGGAAGGATGGATGAATGATAGTTGGATAATGGATGGATGATAGTTGTATAATGGATGGATGGATGATAGTTGGATAATGGAAGGATGGATGAATGATAGTTGGATAATGGATGGATGATAGTTGTATAATGGATGGATGGATGATAGTTGGATAATGGAAGGATGGATGGATGATAGTTGGATGAACAGATGGATGATGGATGGATGGACAGATGGATGATTGATGGACAGATGGATGATAGTTGGATAATGGATGGATGATAGTTGTATAATGGATGGATGGATGATAGTTGGATAATGGA
>NW_013957894.1:0-655 GCF_001266775.1 Austrofundulus limnaeus
GGTTTAACACTGCAGCAGTGATGAACATGTTTAACACTGCAGCAGTGATGAACAGGTTTAACACTGCAGCAGTGATGAACATGTTTAACACTGCAGCAGTGATGAACATGTTTAACACTGCAGCAGTGATGAACATGTTTAACACTGCAGCAGTGATGAACAGGTTTATTCTGGATGTTTCTCTGCTGAGTGACTCTGGTTCGATGAGGAAGTTTTGGTTGTTTTTCTGATTCAGTAAAACCTCAGATTCTGTCAGGTGGAGCTGAGAGCAGCATTAAGGCCAGCAGCCCGTCGGCTCAGCTTCTTCTTCAGGCTGAAACAAACAGGGACTGGAGAAGGACAGGGGGCGGGGCTGATGGAGCTGACCATTACCAACCTTCAGAAACTGCCCCCTCAGGGCACGACTGATGCATTATATACAGGCCGGGCTGGAGAGTTCTGGACCGGTTCTGCTCCACAGACGGGTTTTTGTTTCAGGCTGAGAGGACAAATCAACTCCATTCATCGTCTGACGCTCTGTGTGTAAAAACCTCCGACACAACGTTTATTATCTGAGCTCCACGGTTCTCTGACAACCATTCAGACGCCTTCGAGCTTTAATTACTGTGATTTAATTAGATTGATTTAATTAGATTGATTTAATTAGATTGATTTA
>NW_013957894.1:1655-2076 GCF_001266775.1 Austrofundulus limnaeus
CTGCAATGAAAACAAGTAAAAATTAAATAAAAGGAACAACTTTATACTTCTTGTCTTTTTATAAAAATGTAATGAGTAAAGTAAAAAGTAGGCTGAAAAATAATAACTCAAGTAGAGTACAGATACACAAAAATTCTACTTAAGTACAAATTTGTACTTTATGACTGTAGAACTCTGAACAAACCCGGCTCAGAACCTTTAAGTCCTTCCTCTCCTTCTGGACCACCTTCTGATCCAGACCCCCTGAGAACCAAACTGTTCTTATCTCAGATTTCAACTATTTCACTGTTTTACTCATTTTAGCTCATTTTAACTTTAACCAGGGGTGTCACCAGGGTGTAAGGACAATGGGGGCTCAGGCCCCAGGAGACGCACAGAATTTTTGTATATTACATTTTTGTATTTTGTGTGTGTGTGTGTG
>NW_013957895.1:0-886 GCF_001266775.1 Austrofundulus limnaeus
AATAACTTAAGCTTGAACAACATCCGAATTTGAAAAAAAAAAGTAAAATACAAAAACAATAGGCATCCTTCACATCCTGTCTGTACCAAACATTATATGACATCCTATTCCTTGCAGCATGACATGGTGCAATATAACGCATGGAGATGATTTTAGATTTTGTGTATTTCTGGACCCACTGCATTGGTCAGGGGTGGCCGAATGGAAGGTTTATGCTTAACTCCAAGCCTCTCGTGGATCCCGCACCGTGATATTTGCTGGACTCCAGAGGCACCAGCCTTAAATGTCTGTTTGCTGCTTTGTAATGACATTTTAGTAGCTGCTCTCTTAATGTATTTGTCTGTCAGAAATCTTCCTTGTGGTTTTCATATCTTGTTTCACACTTCTCCACAGCAGAGAGATCCTTCTTCTTTCCCATGTTGCTTGGAATTGGCGGTCTAACAGTGGGAAACACCCTTCAGTAGTGTTTCCTTTAATTAGACTCAGCTGTCATCATCACAGGTGTCTGAGATTGATTTCAGTCATCCAAAGACACATTACCACCCATGAGTTTCACTGAAAAACAAGAAAAATGTAATGTTGACACTGAAATACATTTTGCATAATAATTTGGAACATGTATGTACAAATAATACATTTTAGGTACATTCATTGAACAGTGCAGAATGTATTAGTGTGTGTGTAACATGTAGTTTGGAATCATATTGTCACATTTGGAGCTTTTTGGAGAGAAGCCTTTATTTTAGTTCATAAACCCTCATTAAAACAAACAAAAGACCAAGCATTCCCTGAAGGAATGAATATCGCCCGCCACCTTTCAAGGTGGAGTTTTAAAGGGATCCACGATTAGTTGTAACATTAAACTTTATTTGATAAACATTTATTT
>NW_013957895.1:1886-2263 GCF_001266775.1 Austrofundulus limnaeus
GTGTAGGGGGTTGGTGTGTGTGGGGGGTGGAAATGTAAATATAAGGCTGGGGAGGAGGTGGAGGAGGGGGAAACAGACAGAGTGAGTGCAGGCAGAAAGAAACAGGCAGGTTTCCAGCTTGACGAGGCAGACTTGAAAAAGGCAAAAGAGACGCAGGCAGACAAAAGGAAACAGGAAAAGTTTTGACGGTAATCCTCTTCGACTCTTCCTGCCTTTCCTCTCGAGTGGTTATATAAAACACATCTAGAATTCTGTTCCATGCACATCAAAGAGCCCGCACTGCTCTGCAATCTGCATATATGATGCATCCTGGGAACCACAGGAGGAATGTGTGTGTGTGTGTGTGTGTGTGTGTGTGTGTGTGTGTGTGTGTGTGT
>NW_013957896.1:0-735 GCF_001266775.1 Austrofundulus limnaeus
GCTGCTGTGGTTGTTGTAGGAGCAGCTGTGGTTGTTGTCAGAGCAGCTGTGGTTGTTGTTGGAGCAGCTGTGGTTGTCATTGGGGCAGATGTTATTGTTTGAGCAGCTGTGGTTGTGGTAGTTTCAGCTGCAGTAGTTGTTGCAGCCGTGGTTAACGTTGGGGCAGCTGTGGTTGTTGTTGCAGCTGCTGTGGTTGTTGTAGGAGCAGCTGTGGTTGTTGTCAGACCAGCTGTGGTTGTTGTTGGAGCAGCTGTGGTTGTCATTGGGGCAGATGTTATTGTTTGAGCAGCTGTGGTTGTGGTAGTTTCAGATGCAGTAGTTGTTGCAGCCGTGGTTAATGTTGGGGCAGCTGTGGATGTTGTTGCAGCTGCTGTGGTTGTTGTAGGAGCAGCTGTGGTTGTTGTTGTGGCAGCTGTAGTGGTTGTTGCTGCAGCATTGGTTGTTGTAGAAGCAGCTGTCGTTGTTGTCAGAATAGCTGTGGTTGTTGTCGTGGCAGCTGTGGTGGTTGTTGGTGCAGCAGTGGTTGTTGTAGAAGCAGCTGTGGTTGTTGTTGGAGAAGCTGTGGTTGTTGGGACAGCTATTGTTGTTGTTTTAGAAGCTGGTATTGTTGTTGGTGCAGTTGTTGTTGTAGGAGCTGCTGTGGTTGTTGTTGTGGCAGCTGTAGTGGTTGTTGGTGCAGCAGTGGTTGTTGTAGAAGCAGCTGTCGTTGTTGTCAGAATAGCTGTGGTTGTTGTT
>NW_013957896.1:1735-2262 GCF_001266775.1 Austrofundulus limnaeus
GCTGTGGTTGTTGTTGTGGCAGCTGTAGTGGTTGTTGGTGCAGCAGTGGTTGTTGTAGAAGCAGCTGTCGTTGTTGTCAGAGTAGCTGTGGTTGTTGTTGGAGCAGCTGTGGTTGTTATTGGTGCAGATGTTATTGTTGGAGCAGCTGTGGTTGTGGTAGTTTCAGCTGTGGTAGTTTGTGCAGCCGTGGTTGTTGTTGGAGCAGCTGTGGTTGTTATTGGGGCAGATGTTATTATTTGAACAGCAGTGGTTGTGGTAGTTTCAGCTTTGGTAGTTGTTGCAGCCGTGGTTGTTGTTGGGGCAGCTGTGGTTGTTGTTGCAGCTGCTGTGGTTGTTGTAGGAGCAGCTGTGGTTTTTGTTGTGGCAGCTGAAGTGGTTGTTGGTGCAGCAGTGGTTGTTGTAGAAGCAGCTGTCGTTGTTGTCAGAACAGCTGTGGTTGTTGTTGTGGCAGCTGTAGTGGTTGTTGGTGCTGCAGTGGTTGTTGTAGAAGCAGCTGTGGTTGTTGTTGGAGAAGCTGTGATTGTTGT
>NW_013957897.1:0-335 GCF_001266775.1 Austrofundulus limnaeus
TACAGTCAGGTGTGTACCTCTGAGGTGTGTATTAGAGTCAGGTGTGTACCTCTGAGGTTAGTATTAAAGTCAGGTGTGTACCTCTGAGGTTAGTATTAGAGTCAGGTGTGTACCTCTGAGGTTATTAGTCAGGTGTGTACCTCTGAGGTTAGTATTAAAGTCAGGTGTGTACCTCTGAGGTTAGTATTAGAGCCAGGTGTGTACCTCTGAGGTTATTAGTCAGGTGTGTACCTCTGAGGTTTGTATTAGAGTCAGGTGTGTACCTCTGAGGTTAGTATTAGAGTCAGGTATGTACCTCTGAGGTTAGTATTAGAGTCAGGTGTGTACCTCTGAGG
>NW_013957897.1:1301-1524 GCF_001266775.1 Austrofundulus limnaeus
TGAGGTGTGTATTAGAGCCAGGTGTGTACCTCTGAGGTTAATATTAGTCAGGTGTGTACCTTTGAGGTTTGTATTAGAGCCAGGTGTGTACCTCTGAGGTTAATATTAGTCAGGTGTGTACCTCTGAGGTTAGTATTAGAGTCAGGTGTGTACCTCTGAGGTTAGTATTAAAGTCAGGTGTGTACCTCTGAGGTTTCTATTAGAGCCAGGTGTGTACCTCTGA
>NW_013957897.1:2524-3228 GCF_001266775.1 Austrofundulus limnaeus
TGAGGTTAGAATTAGAGTCAGGTGTGTACCTCTGATGTCAGTATTAGAGTCAGGTATGTACCTCTGAGGTTAGTATTACAGTTGGATATGTACCTCTGAGCTTAGTATTAGAGTCAGGTGTGTACCGCGGAAGTTAGTATTAGAGTCAGGTGTGTACCTCTGAGGTTAGTATTAGAGTCAGGTGTGTTCCTCTGAGGTAAGTATTAGAGTCAGGTGTGTACCTCTGAGGTTAGTATTAGAGTCAGGTGTGTACCTCTGATGTCAGTATTAGAGTCAGGTATGTACCTCTGAGGTTAGTATGACAGTCGGATATGTACCTCTGAGGTTTCTATTAGAGTCAGGTGTGTAACTCGGAGGTTAGAATTAGAGTCAGGTGTGTACCTCTGAGGTTTGTATTAGAGCCAGGTGTGTACCTCTGAGGTTAATATTAGTCAGGTGTGTACCTCTGAGGTTAGTATTAAAGTCAGGTGTGTACCTCTGAGGTTAGTATTAGAGTCAGGTGTGTTCCTCTGAGGTTAGTATTAGAGTCAGGTGTGTACCTCTGAGGTTAGTATTAGAGTCAGGTGTGTACGTCTGAGGTTAGTATTAGAGGCAGGTATGTACCTCGGAGGATAGTATTACAGTCAGGTGTGTACCTCTGAGGTTAGTATTAGAGTCAGGTGTGTACCTCTGAGGTTAGTATTAGAGTCAGGTGTGTACCTCTG
>NW_013957898.1:0-222 GCF_001266775.1 Austrofundulus limnaeus
AAGTAAATAATACTGTCAGTTGAAGGGTACCTGACACGAGTTGACGATCTCTGTTTTGTTTGACACAGTCTCTGTGGCGCAATTGGTTAGTGTTTTTGGCTGTGAACTGAAAGGATGGTGGATTAAGCCCACCCAGGTACGCTGACCTTGCATTATACAAATGTCCCAAAACAAATGTTTGCTCAACAAATGCTTCCAAAATCTCAATATAAAACATCCCAT
>NW_013957898.1:1363-1853 GCF_001266775.1 Austrofundulus limnaeus
GTAAATACTACTGTCAGTTGAAGGGTACCTGACACGAGTTGACGTTCTCTGTTTTGTTTGACAAAGTCTCTGTGGCGCAATTGGTAAGCGCGTTCGGCTGTTATCTGAAAGGATGGTGTTTCAAGCCCACCCAGGGACGCTGACCTTGCATTATACAAATGTCCCAAAACAAATGTTTGCTCAACAAATGCTTCCAAAATCTCAATATAAAACATCCCATTTGTCCACCAAGATGGTTTTGTGGCTACTCCCTCTCATTTTCACATAAATTTCAAACACACTTGAGCCATGTCTAGCAATTTACAGACGCAAAATGTAGGCTGTATCACAAACAAGGTCCTCCTTAAACTCTATGAAACTGTCCAAAAGAAATTTTCTCCAATAGATATTCTTATTACATGCAATGAACTGTTTATCTAAAACACTGAACTGAGCATACTAGGTCCTTTCTTAAATTATGAACTCAACAATACACTATTAACAACTGATG
>NW_013957898.1:2853-3402 GCF_001266775.1 Austrofundulus limnaeus
ACCAAAAACAGTCAAGCCATTTTCAATTTTGCTGCATTCTTCCATACAAAGCTGGTCACCAACAGCAATTTTGCAGGTAAACCATAGCACTGCATTGAATATGCAGCTATTAATGCTTCTTCTGCCATAGCAATTCTTCACACACTTACTTCAATAAATCATAGAATGGTATTGAACACAGTTGCACCCTGAATTAGCCATAAGGGCACTGCGCATTGCCAAACATGGGACTTAAACCCATGACCCTGAGATTAAAAGTCTCATGCTCTACCAACTGAGCTAGCTGGGCTCTGACAACTTTGGCAGACTGAAAGACAGAAAGACTTGGCACAAAGGAATCTTGCAACACAGCATCATCTTTCCTCATTAGTATAACCATTTACAGCTACTCAGTAAGAAATGTCTAAGTGCTTTGGGAAGTACATAATCAGAAAAACAGTGAATAGACACTAGGTATTTTGGTAGTATGTGAATGAAATAAAGTCACTAAGTAAACACTACTGTCAGTTGAAAGGTACCTGACACGAGTTGACAATCTCTATTTTGATT
>NW_013957899.1:0-214 GCF_001266775.1 Austrofundulus limnaeus
TACCAAACTATATACTGTATATACTCATACTAAACTATATACTGTATATACTCATACTAAACTATGTACTGTATATACTCATACTAAACTATGTACTGTATATACTTATACTAAACTATATACTGTATATACTCATACCAAACTATATACTGTATATACTCATACTAAACTATGTACTGTATATACTCATACTAAACTATATACAGTATATACT
>NW_013957899.1:1214-2261 GCF_001266775.1 Austrofundulus limnaeus
ACACACACACACACACACACACACACACACACACACACACACACACACACACACCTGTTCCTACTAACTCCTCCTTCTCCTGCAGGTCCTGATAGAAAGGGACTGGGTCTCTTTTGGACACAAGTTCTCCCACAGGTGGGTCTATCAGACCAGATCAAACTGGTTTTCATGGTCCGACTGTGAGACCGGGTCACAGTCTGGATCTGTAGGTTCTGTTTGTTGGACTGGGGTCAACAGGAAGTTGTGCCTCTGCAGGTATGCTCACCTGGACGGAGACCCTAAAGAGGTGTCCCCGGTCATAGACCAGTTCCTGGAGTGTGTGTGGCAGCTGTCGGAGCAGTTCCCCTGCGCCTTCCAGTTCAACGAGCGCTTCCTCATCGCCGTGCACGTCCACGTGTACTCCTGCCAGTACGCCAACTTCCTGGGGAACAGTGAGAAGGAGCGCCGGGACATGAGGTGCTGATCCACCTGGACCTGCAGGTCTTCTGTCAGAGACCAGCTGAGTCACATGACAGAAGACCCAAGGTCTTGGTCCGACCCAGGTCTGTTTGTGTCCCTCTGCAGGCTCCGTCAGCGCAGTCATTCAGTCTGGCCTGACCTGTGGAAGGACCGGGCCCAGTACACCAACCCTCTGTTCCAGGCCGAGCAGAGCCAGAGTCAGGGGGTCCTGAGGCCCAACACCTCCCCCTACTGCTTCAAGTAAGGAAGTACAGCTCGTCTCACCTGTGTTCACTTCCTGTAGACTCGTGTCACCTGGGTTCACTTCCCGTAGACTCGTGTCACCTGGGTTCACTTCCCGTAGACTCGTGTCACCTGGGTTCACTTCCCGTAGACTCGTGTCACCTGGGTTCACTTCCCGTAGACTCGTCTCACCTGGGTTCACTTCCTGTAGACTCATGTCACCTGGGTTCACTTCCTGTAGACTCGTCTCACCTGGGTTCACTTCCTGTAGACTCGTCTCACCTGTGTTCACTTCCTGTAGACTCGTCTCACCTGTGTTCACTTCCTGTAGACTCGTCTCACCTGTGTTCACTTCCTGTAGACTCG
>NW_013957900.1:0-344 GCF_001266775.1 Austrofundulus limnaeus
CCTACTTCAGTCATGGCACTTCACGATCAGCAGGGGTCGCTGTTTTACTGAAAAACTTTCCTGGTCAAATTATTTCACACATCACAGATTGTCACGGGCATTGGTTGATTCTTATCATAAATGTTGACAACTTGAAGTTTATTTTGCTGAACATGTATGGATACAATAACGTGAATGAAAACAAAAGACTTTTAGAAGAGATCTCTTTACATTTAGAACAACTTAAAATCACATATTCAACTGAAAACATAATTATAGGTGGAAACCTCAACTTGGTCAAAGATGACTTTTATGACAGATACCCCTCGAGATACTTTTCAAGTCATCCTAATACTGTTTTTGAT
>NW_013957900.1:1344-2261 GCF_001266775.1 Austrofundulus limnaeus
TCTTAAAGCACATTTTCTACAGTTTGTCAGCAGCCAAGAATGTGAAGTTTTGAGGGAGGCAGTTAGTAACTTTCCTGCTGTTGACCTGGATGATCTTGTGGAAGTTCTTGACAATTATGGATGTAGAAAAAGAATCACAGCTGAAAGTCTTCCTACAATCCTTGCTGAAATAGCTCACAAAGAGCTTGTCCAAAAACCAATGTTCGTCATTGACTGCTGGAGGGAGATCATCTATCCACATCTGTCCCTCAGCCCAGAGGCACTGACCAATTTGTTCTCGGACCTGCAACCAACTTCCAAAAAAGTCTGCCAACTGCTGAAATTTGCTGTAGATTTAACACCACAGCAAAAGGAAGTGCGGAATCATCTCAAACGATTCATAAGAGAACTGGATGACATTAAGCTTCAGAAATTTATGCGATTTTGCACTGGATCTGATCTTATAGTAACAAACAGTATATTTGTGGAATTTCAAGATATGACAGAGTTCACAAGAAGGCCAGTGGGACACACATGTGGAAGTACTCTGCAAATAGCAGACAGCTATGAAAACTTCCCAGATTTTCGTTCTGAATTCAATGCAGTTCTTGAAAGTAATGTCTGGGTTAAGGACATTGTTTAGATTCCGAGTGCAATGCACTACTTCTGAAATGTTCAAGCAAGCAGAACTACGAACAGACATAAAGATTGTTTTTCTTTATTTTTATTGAACATTTTCTATTTTCAATCAAATACAAATTAACATTAAAACAAATGAAGCAAATGACTTCAGGACAAATAAGATTGACATGAACTAGTCAAACATTTGAAAAACTATCAGATATGTACAAAAAATGAAAGAAAGAGAAAGAAAGAAAGAGAGAGAGAGAGAGAGAGAGAGAGAGAGAGAGAGAGAGAGAGAGAGAGAGAGAGAGAGA
>NW_013957901.1:0-1261 GCF_001266775.1 Austrofundulus limnaeus
CTGTACGACAAGCCCTTTGTGTGTTTATTTTAATATGCCTCATCATATTCACCTCATTGTTTGTGATTTTACTGAACCAGTTTAACATTTGATTACATTAGTTCCACATTTTTTGTGCACTAGACTAGATAAACATATTACAAGTAACACTTTTATTTACTAGTGGTAAACTTGTCTAACTAGTTGGAGCAAAAGTTGTACTAGTTGACCAAAGTGCTCCTCTAGTAGCTTAAAAGTCTCAGCTTGTTGACGTTTTAGTGCACTTAAAAAAGATGGAACAAACTAGATCATCAGAATCTGACATGTTGACTAGTTAACACAGATCCTACTTATTAGTTAACTAGTAAAACCTAAAACCCTCCCTGTTTGTTTAGTTAGCTTCTTTTTTTTTTTTTTTACAATTTATCATAATAACTGAAATTTTCAGATGATGAACTAATCAGTTTGTATTGTTTACTAGTTAACTATCAATAACCTATAATTACTAGTTGACTGGTAAAACTAATGTCTGTTTTAGTGGAGGTAACTATAAATGTTCTAAACACTCCCTCCTTGTCTAAAAAAGTCTTTTATTTGACCCTAACAGTTACCTAATGCAGTAAAAGAAACTCTCCTCCAACTGACCGCTATTTGATCCATGCAACTAATTTTGGTCTTACTAGTTAGTTAAACCCAAAACGATCACTGCATGCCCAGTAAAAGTTTTCTTTTTAACTTAATAGGTAACTAGTGCAGCTGAAAATGTCAACCAGTTAACTAGGTAATCTGTGTATGCTCCATTCTTTGGTTTTTCCATTTCAAAATAAAACAGCGAAAAGAAAACATTTGTGCTTATTTGTTTTTCCATTTTCAGAACTTAAATGTAAAAAGATAAAATCAAATTAATTCACAAAAATCAACAGTGTTTGATTTTTTTTTTTTTTTGCTTCAGTTATCTAAATCCAAAATAAAATATACGGTTGTTGTTTTAATATGTAGCAATAGCAGAAATGACGGAAGTTAAAGAAGAAGAGTTTATAGTGGCTGAATGACTTTTTAAAAACTGAAACCATTCATTAAGAGATGGACAATGGCTGCACTCGAAACCTTTTCTGCATAACTTGGAATATTAAAGCAATTTTGTCCACGGTAAGATCTTCAGGCCATGAACACAAAATACAAAACTTGTCTTTGCTTTAACCATAAAAAAAGTATAGCCTTTTTTCAATTCAACAATTGTCATTTATTTTATTTAGTTTTCAGAAAAAACACCTGATTATTT
>NW_013957902.1:0-793 GCF_001266775.1 Austrofundulus limnaeus
GCCTACAGCTAAGTATTGGAGGAGAACACAGAGATAGACTGACGAGGAGAAACAGGCGGAGCCAGGCTCTGTAAAATTAACATTCTACTCAAACAAGAACAATCATTTTATTTTTCTTTTAATATGGCAACAGTCATACTTTTAGAATATTTATTTTTATCTGACTAGTGGGAAGAAACAATATTGTTTGATCTTTCTGAATCCAATTCTGAATCAACTAGTTTAGGTTATAATTTAGAAGGTAGTCACTGCTTGTATAAGGACATGAAGAAATGACCAAAACAAAAACATCCACAGAAACTTTAAAGGAAAAATATGATGTAATGTTTCTGGACACACCTGCATGATGAGTGGTCCCAGTCCAGCCACCGCTGTGAAAATTGTTTGGCTCCGCCACTGATTTTAAGGACTAGTGCTCATGAGAACATGAGAGACACCTGAGCTGAATGAGTCGGGGTAGGTGAGTGGGCGTGGACAGGACTGAGCAAAGGTACTAGGATAATTAACCTGATGGCACAGGAACAAAAACAAAGAATAAAAATAACAAAAAACACAACAATGACCAACAACACAGATCCTGACATGAAAATAACGATGGATCCAGTCTAACATGATGGATCCAGTCTAACATGATGGATCCAGTCTAATATGATGGATCCAATCTAACATGATGGATCCAGTTTAATATGATGGATCCAATCTAACATGATGGATCCAATCTAACATGATGGATCCATTCTAACATGATGGATCCAGTCTAACATGATGGATCCAGTCTAACATGATGGATCCA
>NW_013957902.1:1793-2260 GCF_001266775.1 Austrofundulus limnaeus
AACATGATGGATCCATTCTAACATGATGGATCCAGTCTAACATGATGGATCCAGTCTAACATGATGGATCCATTCTAACATGATGGATCCAGTTTAACATGATGGATCAAGTCTAACATGATGGATCCAGTTTAACATGATGGATCCATTCTAACATGATGGATCCAGTCTAACATGATGGATCCAGTCTAACATGATGGTTCCAGTTTAACATGATGGATCCAGTCTAATATGATGGATCCAGTTTAACATGATGGATCCAGTCTAATATGATGGATCCAGTTTAACATGATGGATCCAGTCTAATATGATGGATCCAGTTTAACATGATGGTTCCAGTTTAACATGATGGATCCAGACTAACATGATGGATCCAGACTAACATGATGGATCCAGTCTAACATGATGGATCCAGTTTAACATGATGGTTCCAGTTTAACATGATGGATCCAGACTAACATGATGGA
>NW_013957903.1:0-814 GCF_001266775.1 Austrofundulus limnaeus
GTCTCACTCTTCTGATCTCTCTGTAACCAGTCACCTGTCTCCACTCTGTAACCAGTCACCTGTCTCCACTCTGTAACCAGTCACCTGTCTCCACTCTGTAACCAGTCACCTGTCTCCACTCTGTAACCAGTCACCTGTCTCCACCTCCAATCAGCCCAGCTCTGTGTTTAACCTGCCTCCTTCCACCACTCCAGCATCGGTTCTTTGTTGTTTTATGTTTTGATGTTCTAGTTCATGTTTTTAATGAAGTCCAAGCCATAAACTTTGTTCTTGTTTGCTGCCACACCATCTCTTGTTTTCAGTATTTTTCTTAATTAGAGTTCTGCCTGCCTGCATTTTGGGTCCATCCTGCCTTCAAATCCTGTCAGAATGAACAGACCATGTAAAGACCCAGCAGGCAGGGTCATCTCCACCTCCACCGGTCCTAGTATGGAGGAGCTGGTTCCAACTTTGCCGTCGGAAGAGCTCGAGGCAATGCACTCACTGATCAGTGGGTCTCTGTTGATGCTCAGGTGGTCCCTCTCTCCTGACGTCCTCCTTCAGCTCTGTCAGCAGATCTGGAATGTCCTGCTAAAGTATCTTGATCTACTGCAGCTGCCCGGCCACCTAGGTCTCCTCGAATATGTTCGTGGGCTTTTTTCCAAGCTGGTGAGTTCCAGCTCCACCGCTTCACCTACCTCCAACATCTCCATGTCTGCCACGGCATCAGGTCTCGTTACGTCTGCTACAACACCAGGTCTCGTTACGTCTGCTACAACACCAGGTCTCGTTACGTCTGCTACAACACCAGGTCTCGTTACGTCTGCTACAACAC
>NW_013957903.1:1814-2260 GCF_001266775.1 Austrofundulus limnaeus
CACCAGGTCTCATCACGTCTGCTACAACACCAGGTCTCATCACGTCTGCTACAACACCAGGTCTCGTTACGTCTGTTACAACACCAGGTCTCGTTACGTCTGCTACAACACCAGGTCTCATCACGTCTGCTACAACACCAGGTCTCGTTACGTCTGCTACAACACCAGGTCTCGTTACGTCTGCTACAACACCAGGTCTCGTCACGTCTGCTACAACACCAGGTCTCGTCACGTCTGCCACGGCATCAGGTGTCATCACGTCTGCTACAACACCAGGTCTCATCACGTCTGCTACAACACCAGGTCTCATCACGTCTGCAACAACACCAGGTCTCATCACGTCTGCTACAACACCAGGTCTCATCACGTCTGCTACAACACCAGGTCTCATCACGTCTGCTACAACACCAGGTCTCATCACGTCTGCTACAACACCAGGTCTCATC
>NW_013957904.1:0-545 GCF_001266775.1 Austrofundulus limnaeus
ATGTAGTTCTGACCCGAGTTAACAAGTTCTGATGTAGTTCTGACCCGAGTTAACAAGTTCTGATGTAGTTCTGACCCGAGTTAACAAGTTCTGATGTGGTTCTGACCCGAGTTAACAAGTTCTGATGTAGTTCTGACCTGAGTTAACAAGTTCTGATGTGGTTCTGACCCGAGTTAACAAGTTCTGACCCGAGTTAACAAGTTCTGACCCGAATGATGTAGTTCTGACCCGAGTTAACAAGTTCTGACCCGAGTTAACAAGTTCTGACCCAAGTTAACATGTTCTGATGTAGTTCTGACCCGAGTTAACAAGTTCTGATGTAGTTCTGACCCGAGTTAACAAGTTCTGACCCGAGTTAACAAGTTTTGACCAGAGTTACCAGAACTTTAACAAGTTCTGACCTGAGTTACCAGGACTTTAACAAGTTCTGACCCAAGTTACCAGGACTTTAACAAGTTCTGACCCGAGTTAATATTTTCTGACCCGAGTTACCAGAACTTTAACAAGTTCTGACCCGAGTTACCAGGACTTTAACAAGTTCTGAC
>NW_013957904.1:1545-2260 GCF_001266775.1 Austrofundulus limnaeus
CTGACCCGAGTTAACAAGTTCTGATGTAGTTCTGACCCGAGTTAACAAGTTCTGATGTAGTTCTGACCCGAGTTAACAAGTTCTGATGTGGTTCTGACCCGAGTTAACAAGTTCTGACCCGAGTTAACAAGTTCTGACCCGAATGATGTAGTTCTGACCCGAGTTAACAAGTTCTGACCCGAGTTAACAAGTTCTGACCCAAGTTAACATGTTCTGATGTAGTTCTGACCCGAGTTAACAAGTTCTGATGTAGTTCTGACCCGAGTTAACAAGTTCTGACCCGAGTTAACAAGTTTTGACCAGAGTTACCAGAACTTTAACAAGTTCTGACCTGAGTTACCAGGACTTTAACAAGTTCTGACCCAAGTTACCAGGACTTTAACAAGTTCTGACCCGAGTTAATATTTTCTGACCCGAGTTACCAGAACTTTAACAAGTTCTGACCCGAGTTACCAGAACTTTAACAAGTTCTGACCCGAGTTACCAGAACTTTAACAAGTTCTGACCCGAGTTACCAGGACTTTAACAAGTTCTGACCCGAGTTACCAGGACTTTAACAAGGTCTGACCCGAGTTACCAGAACTTTAACAAGTTCTGACCCGAGTTACCAGAACTTTAACAAGTTCTGACCCGAGTTACCAGAACTTTAACAAGTTCTGACCCGAGTTACCAGAACTTTAACAAGTTCTGACCCGAGTTACCAGAACTTTAACAA
>NW_013957905.1:0-254 GCF_001266775.1 Austrofundulus limnaeus
GTCTGCAGGAGACGATCCACAGCTGGTTGAAGACAGAGCCATCTTGTACAAACGGTGTAGAATTTCACACCACTCAATGTCAACAAAAGTAAAAAAGCCACTGAGTTCCTCTCTTCTGGAAGCAGATACTGAGAAATGGTTGTAGATCTTTAAAGTAATTGACTCAAAGTCAACTGACAGCTGATCACAGGTTTGCAGCATTGTGAGCGAGGTGTGCTGGGCAATTTGCTTTCAAAATCTGATTGTTGTTATGT
>NW_013957905.1:1254-1814 GCF_001266775.1 Austrofundulus limnaeus
ACTGAGGGAAAAATCCAGTTTTTAGGAGCCCCAGGCCACACCAAGACTGGATCTAAATTAATAATAATAAAAAAAGACAATGGGTAAAAATAACAGTTAAACAACTACCTAAAGATGGACTGCAGTGTAAAGACTGGAAGTTTGTCAAAAAGAAAAACAGGACACAAGTAAAATAAAACATTTAGATAAATGGATAGAGAAGTTTAATTTTCAGGGACAATTAACAGTCAAAAGCTAATAGATTTACAAGACAAAATAAAAACTGCCACAAAACTAAATCCAACACAAATGTCCAAATATGGGTATGATGAGATTAATTTTTGGTTGCAAATAGTGTTAAAACGAGAAAAAGGAAGAGAAGCTGAGCGAGTAAAATAAGTTTTGTTCAGCTGAAAGGAAGATGATGAATTGTGTATGAGCCGGTGAGAAGGCTCAGACAGGAAGTAGAAGCAGCAGCAGCAGTAACATATTTTTGACCACAGGTGAGGAGGAAGACATGCTTTATCAATTATGCTGAAATAACTGCTCCTTTCTCAAAACTCATCATGGGTAGATATGTT
>NW_013957905.1:2814-3260 GCF_001266775.1 Austrofundulus limnaeus
CCTCCTCTCGGCCCTCAGAAGCCCACTCTGCGGGAGAAAAAGAGGTGAAAACAGCGTCAGATGAAAGAGAGAAACATCCAGGTGAACAGATTAATTTGATCTTTCAAGATCTTTGTAAGTCTTTGCCTCTGACAAGAGTTATTACCATTTCTAAACATCTCTACCCACCAAGCGTGTGTGTATTTGAAACTCCTACAAAGTCTTATTATTATGGCTAATTAATGATGTAGAAAAGACATTATTAGCATAATTTAGACTAGAGTCTGTAGGTGAATTCAGCAGATTTGATCTCCTCCAAAAGATGGTATTATTTTAGGATTAAAATTCTAAATAATAGCTGTATATTTCTAATAATTAATATTAGACATATTCAGAAGGACTCAGATCACAGCTAATTCCACAGTAAACAGTAGCAAACATGGCGATGCTAGCGGATACCCTGGTGG
>NW_013957906.1:0-817 GCF_001266775.1 Austrofundulus limnaeus
TTTTTACAGTATTTATTTTACAGTTAAAATATACGTTTTTTAAATAAAGTCTAATGTTACAACTAATCAAGGATCCCTTTAAAACTCACCACTTACAGCAGGAATATCTGCTATGATTACCTTTAGAGCATCACGATAATTCTGGACTTCCTTTAGATTGTTGGAAGGACAAAAATCGGCATGATTACCTTTTTATGTGACGCAGGCCTTACTTGAACATATTGTCACAATCTTTTTTAAGGCTATAAAACACAGAGTAGAGGAGCAGCAGTTTTTAACAAACCTGAGACCTCGTGGAGTTTTGTCCTGTGACCTCTGAATAAAGTGAGCTGAGTCTTCTCATTCCACTCAGAGAGACAGGAGAAAAAGAAAGTTTAACACTCACCGTGACTCACCTGCGGTGATCTGTCTGCTCCTCAACAAACTGAACCTGTTTGTTGAGAACAGTCTCACTTGTCTGTCTATAAGGCTCTGCCCCCTTTTTGGTCACTAGGGGAATTTGCCTGACTGGGTGTGTGACTCACCCCATCATCACTTAGTGATTTAAATATTTCCACACGTCGACATGATTCGCAGTTTAAACTGTCAATCAGAGACTTTTCTTTGTCAGACCAGAACAGCAGAAGCAGGACGTGTCTGCTGTGGCAGCTCTGACACCAACACTGAATTGTTTTTCTGTTAACATTTCTGAGTGATATGCAGATCCTACAGATCTGTGACAAACACAGACATTTACAGTAAAAGAATGTAGGAGGAGCATCAGAAGAGGACGCTTCATCTTTAAATGTTTTTGAGGAAGAGGATCTTCATCCTGTTA
>NW_013957906.1:1817-2259 GCF_001266775.1 Austrofundulus limnaeus
TTCTGTTAACATTTCTGAGTGATATGCAGATCCTACAGATCTGTGACAAACACAGACATTTACAGTAAAAGAATGTAGGAGGAGCATCAGAAGAGGACGCTTCATCTTTAAATGTTTTTGAGGAAGAGGATCTTCATCCTGTTAAGACTGGATCAACTGGTCCAACCTGATTCAGTTTCAGCACAAAACATTTATGAAAACAGTTTGTGTTTCTAAGAATAATATTATAGATGTTTGTTGGGACAGCTGTGACTGAGTGGTTAGGGGAGCCGTTCTGCAATGAGGGTTGGGGGTTTGATTCCCCAATATTCAGTCACATTGTTATGATTCTGTCACTGTCTGCCCAGATCTCGTCCCAGTCTAGACAGAATTGTAAGTAAGTAAGTAAGTAAGTAAGTAAGTAAGTAAGTAAGTAAGTAAGTAAGTAAGTAAGTAAGTAAGT
>NW_013957907.1:0-728 GCF_001266775.1 Austrofundulus limnaeus
TCCTACAGGACTGAGACAGTTCCTACAGGACTGAGACAGTTCTTACAGGACTGAGACAGTTCCTACAGGACTGAGACAGTTCCTACAGGACTGAGACAGTTCTTACAGGACTGAGACAGTTCCTACAGGACTGAGACAGTTCCTACAGGACTGAGACAGTTCTTACAGAGACTGAGACAGTTCTTACAGAGACTGAGACAGGTCCTACAGGACTGAGACAGTTCCTACAGGACTGAGACAGTTCCTACAGGACTGAGACAGTTCCTACAGGACTGAGACAGTTCTTACAGGACTGAGACAGTTCCTACAGGACTGAGACAGTTCTTACAGGACTGAGACAGTTCCTACAGGACTGAGACTGTTCTTACAGGACTGAGACAGTTCTTACAGAGACTGAGACAGTTCTTACAGAGATTGAGACAGTTCTTACAGAGACTGAGACAGGTCCTACAGGACTGAGAGGGGTCCTACAGGACAGAGACAAGTCCTACAGGACAGAGACAGGTCCTACAGGACAGAGACAAGTCCTACAGGACAGAGACAGGTCCTACAGGGACCGAGACAGGTCCTACAGGACTGAGACAGTTCTTACAGAGACTGAGACAGTTCTTACAGAGACTGAGACAGGTCCTACAGGACTGAGAGGGGTCCTACAGGACAGAGACAAGTCCTACAGGACAGAGACAGGTCCTACAGGACAGAGACAAGTCCTACAGGACAGAGACAGG
>NW_013957907.1:1728-2259 GCF_001266775.1 Austrofundulus limnaeus
GTGTAACACAAACGCACACACTGGACACACACTGGACACACACTGTGCCCCTGCAGACTTTATCTCAGAACAAACACAAAAGTGGAAATCAGATCCGTTTGCGTCAGACTGAACTCATCTTTTATCTGCCTGCTCAGGTTCAACAGATCAGCTGATGCTTGGTCCACCATAAAACTCAGCTCAGTCCACCTTAAATTTAAATCAGCTCCAGCTCTGTTTCTGCAGAAGAACTCATCAGTTTTGTTTCTGATCTAAACGTGTGGTTTTTAATCATTTCTTTGTGTGTTACTGTTGTAAATCAGTATGTGAACACCTGAGAATCACTGTAATATTTGGTCCAGCAGCCTTTATTCGCAGTAACAGTTGTTTACAGTAACAGTTGTTTACAGTAACAGTTGTTTACAGTAACAGTTGTTTGCAGTAACAGATGTTTGCAGTAACAGATGTTTACAGTAACAGTTGTTTACAGTAACAGATGTTTACAGTAACAGTTGTTTACAGTAACAGTTGTTTACAGTAACAGTTGTTTGC
>NW_013957908.1:0-1259 GCF_001266775.1 Austrofundulus limnaeus
GTTTTGTGTTTGTGCTCTGTTCAAGATATATTTTTGTAGCTGTTTATTAGTAATGAGACACTTTTCCTACAAAGAGTTCATCAGATCAACTCAAACCATCTTAATGCGATGATAAAGGCTTAGTGTGCCAGTCTTCACAGTCTTCTGCCATATCTTTAAAAAGCAGCCTGCAACGCTCCATCAGTTTGCAACATTACCGAGGAAAATCTAAACACACCTTGTGCTTAAAACTGCAGCACCCTCATGGGTGTAGGTATGTTTTTATTGCTTAATTAGAGGAGAGCTTAAAAAAGCAATTTAAGTTGGGAGCCAACATAACCAACAGGGAGTAGTAAAAAAAAGGCACATTTTAAAAAAAAGACAGTTTGGGTGATTTAAAGTGGCGTTTTATGGAAAGGATATGAACAATCAACATCGTATCTGCTGTAGATAGCTTTGAGGATTGCTGCCATCTGAAAATAACAACAATCACAGATTTTACATCAGTTTTTTGCGTACAATTTTATTGTTATTGTTATATTTTGTTCTTTTTATAATGTGAACAAATGCAATTAGCAATTACTTTTTAAATTTGGTTTTGTTGAAAGAAATCAGCTCAAAACTCCTAATTTGATGTTTTGTGACCCGGTATTGGGTCCTGACACCAACTTTGAGAACTACAAAATTAGACGACAAATATGTGAATCACATGTGATCACCACTCTATTAACTGTATTATAATAACTGGTACAAAGGGATAACAAGCTAAAGTAAATAGTTAGTTAGTTAGTTAGTTAGTTGGTTAGTTAGCCATTTAGATAGGTAGGTAGGTAGGTAGATTATTATAAAATACACAAGCTAAAATAGAAACAATACAATGTTTTAAATAACACATTATGATGAGATGCAACGAGATAAAAGACAAAAAACTATAAGATTCAATATGACTGGACACAATAAAATGGGATACAACAGGAGGTTTATTTTGCCTACTACCAAAGACAAAAGGGCAATAATGATTTTTAGCTGTGTCATCAGTGCATATCCTTGTTTGTCTGTGTGTTCCCAAAAAATGTCATTTTCACCCTTTGCCAAAAGCAATGTGGTGCCATAATGATGTAGCAGTTCTCTACTTTACATTGGCGTTATTGGTGAAAAAATTAGTTTGGCTTTCAAATATTCCTAAAGAAAGATGTCTAAAAATAAAAACCACAAAAAATAAAAATAAAAATAAAAAAAATAAAAGATCTCCATTAGACCTGAAAATACATCTCTATGGT
>NW_013957909.1:0-453 GCF_001266775.1 Austrofundulus limnaeus
CCTTAAGCTTAATTGATCAAGTTAATATGGGCAAGCAGCAAAGTAAAAATAAATCTTTAGAAGGAGATGAGAAATGTATGTCTCAGAAACATGCAGACAGTTTGCAGTTTATTGACAAGTGGAAGGCAGAAGGGCTTAAATGTACATTAAGAGTTGAAACATGGCAGGCCAAGGTGGCTGTGTTAGAAGCAAAAAGGCGCAGGGAGGAGGAAGGAAAAAAACAGGAGGAAAATATTAGAGGACATGCAGAGTGAGCTTAGTGCGGCCAGATCATGGTTGACAGAGTCTAAGGTGAGACGTGAGCAGGTGAAGGAGTCGAAAGAAAGAAAAGCAACAGTATACTATGTTAGAAAGGAAGATAATGAAACAGTGAGAGGCAGGCGCAGGCAGGAAGCGCAGGTATCCCCCACAGAACCACCTCCCTTGTAGAGGTTACTGCAGAGGTTACTGCCT
>NW_013957909.1:1453-1827 GCF_001266775.1 Austrofundulus limnaeus
GGAAACACACAGGCCCGAGACTGAAAACTGCTTCCCTGTGTAAAAATTGGCTGCAGGAACAAAATGGCTAGACATACTGCCCAGATGTAGGTCTTTCGCGGACGCCACTCACCTTTTTACTCTCAGGACAACCTGCTGTCCATCCCTTGTGACAATCAGCGGCCCTACTATCGGATAGTGATGAGGCCCTACTTAGGACACTTCCTGAGACATTATGGTCGACAGGGCCTTCTGATGTAGGGCTGTTGACCAGTATCCCACCTGTAAAGATTGACCCTAAAGGCCCCTACCGTCCAAATATCAGACAGTCCCCACTTAAGCCTGAGGCAGAAGAAGGTGTGTCTACAGTAATCTAGGATTTATTGTCAGCTGGC
>NW_013957909.1:2827-3259 GCF_001266775.1 Austrofundulus limnaeus
GGCCCATACAGATATTGTCTAGTGATGGTAGATGCTTTTTCCAAATGGGTAGAAATTGTACCTACTGCCAAACCAGATGCCATCTCTGTAGCAAAAGCAGTATGCAAACACATTGTTCCATACCATGGCATCCCAGAGACTTTGTATTCAGACAATGGAACACATTTTGTCAATGAAATCATCAGCAAGATGGCTGAGCATCTGAACATAACGTTAAAAAATCATTGTGCTTATCATCCACAAAGTGCAGGTCTGGTTGAAAGGATGAATGGCACCATAAAAAGCAGGTTAAAGAAGTGCATGGATGAAACAGGCAGACCTTGGCCAGAGTGTTTGGATTTAGTAAAGTTGTACATGAGAGTAACCCCTACCACAGCAGGACCAACTCCTTTTGAGATCCTGCATGGTAGGCCCTACAGACTTCCAGTGTTT
>NW_013957910.1:0-227 GCF_001266775.1 Austrofundulus limnaeus
TTGTGAGCTCAGTCTTGTTTGTTTGTTTGTGACCTCAGTCTTATTGTTTGTTTGTTTGTGAGCTCAGTCTTGTTTGTTTGTTTGTGAGCTCAGTCTTATTGTTTGTTTGTGAGCTCAGTCTTGTTTGTTTGTTTGTGACCTCAGTCTTATTGTTTGTTTGTTTGTGAGCTCAGTCTTGTTTGTTTGTTTGTGAGCTCAGTCTTATTGTTTGTTTGTGAGCTCAGTCT
>NW_013957910.1:1227-2259 GCF_001266775.1 Austrofundulus limnaeus
CTTGTTGTTTGTTTGTTTTTGAGCTCAGTCTTGTTTGTTTGTGAGCTCACTCTTGTTGTTTGTTTGTTTGTGAGCTCAGTCTTGTTTGTTTGTGAGCTCAGTCTTGTTTGTTTGTGAGCTCAGTCTTGTTGTTTGTTTGTTTGTGAGCTCAGTCTTGTTTGTTTGTTTGTGAGCTCAGTCTTGTTTGTTTGTTTGTGAGCTCAGTCTTGTTGTTTGTTTCTGAGCTCAGTCTTGTTGTTGTTTGTTTCTGAGCTCAGTCTGGTTTGTTTGTTTGTTTCTGAGCTCAGTCTGGTTTGTTTGTTTGTTTCTGAGCTCAGTCTGGTTTGTTTGTTTCTGAGCTCAGTCTGGTTTGTTTGTTTGTTTGTTTGTGAGCTCAGTCTGGTTTGTTTGTTTGTGAGCTCAGTCTGGTTTGTTTGTTTGTTTGTTTGTTTGTGAGCTCAGTCTTGTTGTTAATTTGTTTGTTTTTGAGCTCATTCTTGTTGTTTGTTTCTGAGCTCAGTCTGGTTTGTTTGTTTGTTGTTGAGCTCAGTCTTGTTGTTGTTTGTTTCTGAGCTCAGTCTTGTTGTTTGTTTGTTTGTGAGCTCAGTCTTGTTGTTTGTTTGTTGTTGAGCTCAGTCTTGTTGTTGTTTGTTTCTGAGCTCAGTCTTGTTGTTGTTTGTTTCTGAGCTCAGTCTTGTTGTTGTTTGTGAACTCCGTCTTGTTGTTGTTTGTGAGCTCAGTCTTGTTGTTTGTTTGTTTTTGAGCTCAGTCTTGTTGTTGTTTCTGAGCTCAGTCTTGTTGTTGTTTCTGAGCTCAGTCTTGTTGTTGTTTCTGAGCTCAGTCTTGTTGTTGTTTGTTTCTGAGCTCAGTCTTGTTGTTGTTAGGTTTAATGGCTCTAAGTGATCATTTGTCGGAGGAAGATGTGGTTTTTCTTCCTCCCTCTACCTCTCAACTCGTCCAGGTCCTCAGAGAGGAGGGGAGAGGGGGTCTGCTGCATATCTCTGCAAAGGAGGGATTTTGTTGTTGTTGTTGTTTGTGTGTGTGTGTGTGTGT
>NW_013957911.1:0-387 GCF_001266775.1 Austrofundulus limnaeus
AATGCTGAGTCAGCATGCAGACTGAAGCATAAATGCTGAGTCAGCACTCAGACTGAGGCATAAATGCTGAGTCAGCACTCAGACTGAAGCATAAATGCTGAGTCAGCACTCAGACTGAAGTATAAATGCTGAGTCAGCACGCAGACTGAAGCATAAATGCTGAGTCAACACTCAGACTGAAGCATAAATGCTGAGTCAGCACTCAGACTGAGGCATAAATGCTGAGTCGACACTCAGACTGAAGCATAAATGCTGAGTCAGCACTCAGACTGAGGTATAAATGCTGAGTCAGCCCTCAGACTGAAGTATAAATGCTGAGTCAGCCCTCAGACTGAAGTATAAATGCTGAGTCAGCCCTCAGACTGAAGTATAAATGCTGAGTCAGCC
>NW_013957911.1:1387-2259 GCF_001266775.1 Austrofundulus limnaeus
GAGCTGACCTGGAGAAGGCCAGCACAGAGGTAACTCCCAGCAGGAGCTCCAGGCCGTAGAAGCAGAGCAGGACGCAGCCCAGGAGGAACTCCAGGCGCAGGACGAAGGTCTGCAGCAGCAGGTAGTAAACAGCCAGCGCTGCGCAGGGGAGCAGGGTGAGGAGGGAGGTGCAGGAGGACAGGGAGCGCTCACACAGGTTCCCCTTCCAGCCTGCAGGGACCAACACCAGCAGAGAGGACAAACAAGCTGTTATCACTGCAGCACCTCCTCACACACTCCTGCAGCACCTCCTCACACTCCTGCAGCACCTCCTCATCTGGGCTTTAACACAAACAAGCTGTTATCACTGCAGCACCTCCTCACACACTCCTGCAGCACCTCCTCACACACTCCTGCAGCACCTCCTCACACGCTCCTGCAGCACCTCCTCATCTGGGCTTTAACACAAACAAGCTGTTATCACTGCAGCACCTCCTCACACACTCCTGCAGCACCTCCTCATCTGGGCTTTAACACAAACAAGCTGCAAACTCTGTCAGTAAAATATAAGTCCTGTTTTTACTCCTTTAAAAGAATCATTTATTTACAACCAAAAACACATTTTATCAGGTCCCTTTAAGCTCCTGAGCCCCCGGTACCACAGGAGCAAACCAGAACTTTTTCTTTTTTTTTACTTCTGTTAACTTCAGACCTGTCAGGTGAAACACAAACATGTTTGGTATCAATAGAAAGCTAAGAGTTTTGGTTAAAAGCTCATTTGTGAGCCGTCACATCAAAACGAGGATTAAGTCTAGAAGTTGTATCAGGAGAAAATATGTATAAACTAAAATGTTAACAAAAATTGCATTTTGTCAAAATATAATGAATAAAAG
>NW_013957912.1:0-209 GCF_001266775.1 Austrofundulus limnaeus
TTGATGCACATGTCTGTTCTTTCTTTGATCTTGTTGCTTTTAATCAGGCAGCAACAGACAAGTTTATCTTTGTCTACATAGTAGGGGGAAAGAGGACAGCAGAAAACATTCATTTCGGACAAACAGAAATGCCCTGAGTTGTTGTCTACTGCAGTGTTTTTGAACTGTGGTCCTCAATGCAAAGTGCAATGCAAGTTTTAGAGGTTTCC
>NW_013957912.1:1176-1487 GCF_001266775.1 Austrofundulus limnaeus
GACTCGTTGATGCACGTCTGTTCTTTCTCTGATCTTGTTGCTTTTAATCAGGCAGCAACACACAAGTTTATCTTTGTTTACATGGTAGGGGGACAGAGGACAGCAGAAAACATTCATTTCGGACAAACACAAATGCCCTGAGTTGTTGTCTACTGCAGTGTTTTTGAACCGTGGTCCTCAAGGCAAAGTGCAATGCAAGTTTTAGAGGTTTCCCTGCTTTGACACACCTGCTTCTTCTTCTTCTTCTTCTTCTTGAATTTTAATGGCGGTTGGCAAGAAACTTTAGGTAAGCATTACCGCCACCAACTGGA
>NW_013957912.1:2487-3225 GCF_001266775.1 Austrofundulus limnaeus
TGCCAGGACAGCCGCCTCTTGTAAAGTGATAACTTTTTGCTCATTCAGATACAAGACTGTACGATCTGGGAGACAGTTTTTGAATTCTTCCAACAACATCAATTCACGCAGTGAATTAAAATCAGTTGCTTTGGTTGACTGGCACCATCTGTCAAATAGCATTCCTTTTTCCCTTGCAAATTCAACAAATGTTTGTGTAGTGGATTTTCTTAAAGCTCTGAAACGCTGCCTGTATGCCTCAGGCACCAACTCATATGCCCTGAGTATGGCAGCTTTAACTTTGTCATACACAAGACTTTCTTCAATTGTTAGAGCTGCACATACCTCCTGTGCTTTACCAACTAGTTTGCATTGCAGCAAAAGAGACCACACTTCTTTGGGCCAGTGAAGGGCAACAGCAATACGTTCAAATGCATTAAAATATGCCTCCACCTCTGTCTCTCTGAATGGTGGAACAAGGGCAATATTTTTACTTATGTCAAAAGAGGAAGGTTTATCTGAAAGATTATTGACATTATCTCTATACCCATCAGAAGTTTGAATAATTGGGTCAGAGGCCAGTTTATGAGACTGTAGCTCCAGCTGACGGATTTTTACTGCAGTTTCAGCTTCTATTTGCCGGCATTTGAGCTTAAAATCAAGTTCATCTTTACGTTCCCGTTCTTTGGCTTCAATTTCAAGACGAGCCAGACGTACCTTTAAACGGGCACCAACACTGGGATTCGTGGACTCGATAGA
>NW_013957913.1:0-432 GCF_001266775.1 Austrofundulus limnaeus
CAACCAGAGCCCAAACACATCCCATGGTTCCTGTCTCTGACTGACGATGCAACCAACATCTGAGGTTTAAATACTCTAACCTGAAGGTTTCACAGGTGTGTGTAATCTGCTGTGATTGGTTCTTCTCAGAAAAGCAACCTGTGTCAATACTAATTACTGAAATTCAAATAGAGAATATTTTAAATCTGCTGCTTCACAGTAGATCTCATATAAGAGCACTGTTGGCTTAAGAGCCACAGAGTAAAAAAATTAGAACATTTTTAGATTTTTTTTCCTTGTAGGAGTAACTGTAACCACTTTGGTGGCAGCTGAAACAAATAAGCAACATTAGCTTGGTAAAGTTTTGCTTGTTTTTCATTTGCTTGTCTTGAAATTTATTACTACTATATTTCAATTAATTTTATTTATATAGCGCCAAGTCACAACATATGT
>NW_013957913.1:1325-1828 GCF_001266775.1 Austrofundulus limnaeus
CCGAAGACAATAGACTTCCCCTCAGGTAAACATCACATCTCATTGCACTGACCGTGCTCTGTAAAGAATCTGGTTAACACAATTCCTTACAGAAGAGCAATATGAACCATAACTACATGACATTCAGTTTTGTTAAATACATGGCAATCAACTTAGCAAGCTTTGCTTTTGGAGTTGTAGCCCACCGGGAGAAAAATCCAGCCACCACTGGTCTGATCCCTTCAGAGTATGAGGACATTAAAAACGGACACCAATAAGCTTTTCACCTCCATATTATCCAGAAGAATAGAAGTCATATTACCAGCTTAAATACATAAAGACCAAACTGGATTTGTCAGGCAAAGACAGACCCAAGACAACATTAGGAAAACATTACACATTATGAGAGAAATCACTCAACAAAAACTAGAGGCACTGATATTAAGTTTAGATGCAGAGAAAGCATTTGATTCTGTGGGGTGGTCTTTCTTATATAAAGTGCTCTCAAAATTTGGATTTCACAC
>NW_013957913.1:2828-3151 GCF_001266775.1 Austrofundulus limnaeus
AAAGACCAAAATTAAAATTTCAAGAGTTTTAATCGTCGCCGACTGTCGCGTTGCTGTGGGGGCCATCGTCATACGGTTTTACCACTTCATTGGTTTCCAGGTTCAAAACCAGCTTCACTAAATGATGTAAAATCAGTTTTAGCTCTTCATGAAATAGTTACATCTACATTAGGTTCTCTAATTTTGAAACAATTGGTCTAGCAAGATTTTACCTTCCTTAGCTTGCTGTTTAATCCTGGTATCCTTTGACTGGAGAAATTCCATGACATTTCCTAAAGCCACATTTTGGGACAGAAACTACATAAACAATATGTTTCACACAC
>NW_013957914.1:0-1076 GCF_001266775.1 Austrofundulus limnaeus
CTAAGATAAAAAGGTAGAAGAGCGTTAGCTAAGACAAAAGGTAGTAGAGCGTTGGCTAAGACAAAAGGTAGAAGAGCGTTAGCTAAGACAAAAGATAGTAGAGCTTTAGCTAAGACAAAAGGTAGCAGAGCGTTAGCTAAGACAAAAGGTAGCAGAACGTTAGCTAAGATAAAATGGTAGCAGAATGTTAGCTAAGACAAAAGGTAGCAGAACGTTAGCTAAGATAAAAAGGTAGCAGAACGTTAGCTAAGACAAAAGGTAGCAGAACGTTAGCTAAGATAAAAAGGTAGCAGAACGTTAGCTAAGACAAAAGGTAGCAGAAAGTTACCCAAGACAAAAGGTAGCAGAACATTAGCTGAGATAAAAAGGTAGCAGAACGTTAGCTAAGGCAAAAGTTAGCAGAACGTTAGCTGAGATAAAAAGGTAGCAGAACGTTAGCTAAGACAAAATGTAGCAGAACGTTAGCTAAGATAAAAAGGTAGTAGAACGTTAGCTAAGACAAAAGGTAGCAGAACGTTAGCTAAGATAAAAAGGTAGCAGAACGTTAGCTAAGACAAAAGGTAGCAGAACTTTAGCTAAGACAAAAGGTAGCAGAGCGTTAGCTGAGACAAAATGTAGCAGAACGTTAGCTAAGACAAAAGGTAGCAGAATATTAGCTAAGATAAAAGGTAGCAGAACATTAGCTAAGACAAAAGGTAGCAGAATGTTGGCTAAGACAAAAGGTAGCAGAATGTTAGCTAAGGCAAAAGGTAGCAGAACGTTATCTAAGGCGAAAGGTAGCAGAACGTTAGCTAAGGCAAAAGGTAGCAGAACGTTAGCTGAGATAAAACGGTAGCAGAACGTTAGCTAAGACAAAAGGTAGCAGAACGTTAGCTAAGGCGAAAGGTAGCAGAACGTTAGCTAAGGCAAAAGGTAGCAGAACGTTAGCTGAGATAAAAAGGTAGCAGAACGTTAGCTAAGACAAAAGGTAGCAGAACGTTATCTAAGGCGAAAGGTAGCAGAACGTTAGCTAAGGCGAAAAGTAGCAGAACGTTAGCTAAGGCAAAAGGTAGCAGAACGTTAGCTAAGGCAAAAGG
>NW_013957915.1:0-207 GCF_001266775.1 Austrofundulus limnaeus
GAGGTGATAACATGTGCAGTGTCATAACATGTGCAGGTGATAACATGTGCAGTGTGATAACATGTGCAGGTGATAACATGTGCAGGTGATAACATGTGCAGATGATAACATGTACAGTGTGATAACATGTGCAGGTGATAACATGTGCAGGTGATAACATGTGCAGTGTGATAACATGTACAGTGTTATAATATGTGCACTGTGATA
>NW_013957915.1:1207-2258 GCF_001266775.1 Austrofundulus limnaeus
ATAACATGTGCAGGTGATAACATGTGCAGATGATAACATGTGCAGGTGATAACATGTGCAGATGATAACATGTGCAGGTGATAACATGTGCAGATGATAACATGCGCAGGTGATAACATGTGCAGATGATAACATGTGCAGGTGATAACATGTGCAGATGATAACATGTGCAGGTGATAACATGTGCAGGTGATAACATGTGCAGGTGATAACATGTACAGTGTGATAACATGTGCAGGTGATAACATGTGCAGGTGATAACATATACAGTGTGATAACATGTGCAGGTGATAAAATGTACAGTGTGATAACATGTGCAGTGTGATAACATGTGCTGTGTGATAACATGTGCACTGTGATAACATGCGCAGGTGATAACATGTGCAGGTGATAACATGTGCAGGTGATAACATGTGCAGGTGATAACATGTGCAGTGTGATAACCAGTATAGTGTGATAACATGTGCAGGTGATAACATGTGCAGTGTGATAACATGTGCAGTGTGATAACATATATATTGTGATAACATGTGCAGGTGATAACATGTGCAGGTGATAACATGTACAGTGTGATAACATGTGCAGGTGATAACATGTGCAGGTGATAACATGTGCAGATGATAACATGTGCAGATGATAACAGGTGCAGGTGATAACATGTGCAGTGTGATAACATGTACAGATTGATAACATGTGCAGTGTGATAACATGTGCAGTGTGATAACATGTGCAGGTGATAACATGTGCAGTGTGATAACATGTGCAGGTGATAACAAGTGCAGGTGATAACATGTGCAGGTGATAACATGTGCAGTGTGATAACATGTGCAGGTGATAACATGTGCATGTGATAACATGTGCAGCTGATAACATGTGCAGTGTGATACCATGTGCAGGTGATAACATGTGCAGGTGATAACATGTGCACTGTGATAACATGTGCAGGTGATAACGTGCAGGTGATAACATGTGCAGTGTGATAACATGTGCAGTGTGATAACATGTGCAGGTGATAACATGTGCAGTGTGATAACATGTGCAGTGTGATAAC
>NW_013957916.1:0-562 GCF_001266775.1 Austrofundulus limnaeus
TGTAACTAACATGTGACTAACATGTATCTAACATGTGTCTAACATGTATCTAACATGTGTCTAACATGTATCTAACATGTGTCTAACATGTATCTAACATGTGTCTAACATGTATCCAACATGTCTAACATGTTTAACATGTGACTAACATGTAACTAACATGTGTCTAACATGTAACTAACATGTGTCTAACGTAACTAACATGTGTCTAACATGTAACTAACATGTCTAACGTGTGTAACTAACATGTCTAACGTGTGTAACATGTGACTAACATGTGACTAACATGTAACTAACATGTGTCTAACATGTGTCTAACATGTATCTAACATGTGTCTAACATGTATCCAACATGTCTAACGTGTTTAACATGTGACTAACATGTAACTAACATGTGACTAACATGTAACTAACATGTATCTAACATGTATCTAACATGTCTAACGTGTTTAACATGTGACTAACATGTAACTAACATGTAACTTACATGTGTCTAACGTGTCTAACATGTGACTAACATGTGTCTAACATGTAACTAACATGTGTCTAACATGTAACTAAC
>NW_013957916.1:1562-2258 GCF_001266775.1 Austrofundulus limnaeus
GGGTTTTAGAATATCGATACAGTATCGGGAAATGAAATATCGCAATATTTCAGTGTATCGATATTTTCTTACACCCCTAGTTAATGTACGACTATAACAATAAAGATATAAAATAGAGACCTTTTTTAAATTTGAGGTGGTGCTTTCATCCTGCTCTCTTATTCATTTTATACGGCAAGCCCTAATTACAGATGATATTTTTTAATCTCTAATGCTTTAAATGCAAATAACTCCACACCATCACAACCTGCAGGTTTTTCTATCTGACAAGGCAAACAAAAAATAGAAAGTTAAAATAAGTAAAACCAACTGGTTAGAATTCACTCTTCACGCTCTCGAAAAATAAAACTTTAAAATGAAAAATGTAAATTATTTTCTCCTTCCTCTAAGAAAATCTACATTTCCAGCATCACATCGATTGTTGCCGTTTTTTTCTGAGCACGTCCACCTGCTGCCCGTCACATTTCCATTCCTCCTTTTCACATTTGTCTCTCTGCTGCTTTAGTTTTCACTCGGCTCAGGGAGAGAACGCCTTTAGGGTCCAAATAAAGCTGTGTGTGCACGTCGGCTGTGCACGTGTGCAGAAACACACTCATTAATGCATGATGCGCGCACAGATGGAATCTACAGCAGGTAAAATAAGTATTGAACACGTCACCATTTTTCTCAGTAAATATATTACTAGAGGTGCTAATG
>NW_013957917.1:0-787 GCF_001266775.1 Austrofundulus limnaeus
ACCTATATAGTACTTCATCAAATCTTGTTGGACTCCAAAGCGCTTCAGTCTTTCACCCATTCACATAGCAATGGTAAGCTACATTGTAGCTAAAGCTGCTGAGGTGCACTGACAGAGGTGGGGCTGCCATGCTTTGCCACGATTAGGTGGCAAGGTGGGTGAAATCTCTTGCTCAAGGACACAACTGAGATGGCTGGAACATGGGATTGAACCACTTTGCCACAGCTGCCCCTTTTAAAGTACTGACAATAAATATGTTCATATTTAATCTTTTTTAGATGGTGATCCAGAGCATTACCTGGCCCCAACCCAACTGTGACAGTGATGACGATGATGATGAGACTGTTCCATTGGAGAAAATTGCACTTGTCACTGGATTTTTGAGAAAATTCATACAGGAAGGTAATAAATTATCTTTTTATTTCATTAGTTTTCATTTTCATCTTAATTCACATCTACTTATTTACACATAACAATCCCAGTTAAAATATATGGTTCTTCATATTTACCTCATAGATGTGCATTTGTTTCATTTCAGTGTGCCCCACACTTTACTGTTTTATTGTCAAACATCCTTATTTCTTTCCATCCTCCTTAGATTTGCTAACTGATTGACTAAATGTTTGATCCAGTAGTGTTTTTTACATATTCTGATCATTACAGCCAATATGGTTTTAAAACAGAGAAACCTGGTAAATAAAAATGGTTTGATATTGCTGCATTTACTTTAGCATTTAAAGAAACTTGTAACCTTAACGTTTTTAATTATTAGAGTAAAATATGCTAG
>NW_013957917.1:1787-2257 GCF_001266775.1 Austrofundulus limnaeus
TAACCTAGCTTTTGGAATGTTAACCTAGCTGCTGGTGTTCTGATGTCATCTTTAACTCTGCAGGACGCTTGTATTGTATAAATATCTTTTAACTGTTGTACAGTCATTAGTAAGTAAAGGGTGGTGTTGAAGTCAAACCAAATGTAACTCTTCCATGTCAGCAGGCTGCCTCTCCAAGATGTGTAGCAGTCGGTTGTGGGATCTCTGAAGGATTTCATGCCTCAGTGATTCCTACAAAATACAGAGAAATACATATTTCAATTTGTTCAATTGTCTTGTGTCATATATAAAGTAAAATAATCATTTTGTGTGCATGAAAAGTGTGATTAAAAATGAATTAAACTACTATGACAATGTATCTTCAAATGATAATGGGTTCAGAATAAAACAACATAGAAATGCTATCATTTGCAGTGGAAACATGGATTACCAAAAATAAATAAAAATAAAGTCTACAATAGCACTGCTTT
>NW_013957918.1:0-441 GCF_001266775.1 Austrofundulus limnaeus
AGAGGACAGGGTCTACAGGTAGAGAGGACAGAGTCTACAGGTAGAGAGGACAGGGTCTACAGGTAGAGAGGACAGAGTCTACAGGTAAAGACAGACAGAGTCTACAGGTAGAGACAGACAGGGTCTACAGGTAGAGACAGAGTCTACAGGTAGAGAGGACAGGGTCTACAGGTAGAGAGGACAGAGTCTACAGGTAGAGAGGACAGAGTCTACAGGTAGAGAGGACAGAGTCTACAGGTAGAGAGGACAGGGTCTACAGGTAGAGAGGACAGAGTCTACAGGTAGAGACAGACAGGGTCTACAGGTAGAGAGGACAGAGTCTACAGGTAGAGAGGACAGAGTGTACAGGTAGAGAGGACAGAGTGTACAGGTAGAGAGGACAGAGTGTACAGGTAGAGAGGACAGAGTGTACAGGTAGAGAGGACAGGGTCTACAGGTAGA
>NW_013957918.1:1441-2257 GCF_001266775.1 Austrofundulus limnaeus
CCTGTGGGCACGGCGGTGTGAGCATCATGCTGTGGTTGTAAACTAAACTTTATTTTTGTGTTGTTTTGTTGATCTGACTGATTGAAACTCGTTTGTGTTCAGCACTGACCCTGACCCTGACCCTGACCCTGACCCTGACCCTGCTGGGAGTCGTTGGGTGTTTGAGCAGATCAGAACCTCCTTTGGTCTCCTCAGGTCCGGGGCAGCTCGGGTCAGGCCCGCGAGGCCCTCAGGAGACACTTCACAGAGCTGCAGGCGGCGGCGACACGCTTGTTGTCGGAGCGGTTAGCTGCTCTGCTGCTGGAGGTGGACAGCATCGAGTCGGACAGCATCAGACCTCTGGACGAGTGTCAGAACCTGATCGAACATGGAGTGGGTCAGGCCAGCGAGCTCCTGAGAGAAGGTCTGGTCCACAAACACACAACCCCACCTGCACACTGTTGTGTAGCTGTGTGTGGTAACAAGGTGCGTGTCTGCAGGTGAAGCTGCTCTGCGCTGTGGACTGGGAGAGAAGGAGGACAAACTGGGAAGCTTTACCAAGAAAGCCATGCACATCCAGCTGGACAGGTAAGACTGGAGGGACTGGAGGACAGGTGGGACATGTAGGACTGGAGGGACTGGAGGACAGGTGGGACATGTAGGACTGGAGGGACTGGAGGACAGGTGGGACATGTAGGACTGGAGGGACTGGAGGACAGGTGGGACATGTAGGACTGGAGGGACTGGAGGACAGGTGGGACATGTAGGACTGGAGGGACTGGAGGACAGGTGGGACATGTAGGACTGGAGGGACTGGAGGACAGGTGGGACATGTAG
>NW_013957919.1:0-313 GCF_001266775.1 Austrofundulus limnaeus
GAACATGAGTATGTTGCTTTGAATTCACTCAACTCAGTTAAGTGGAACCAGGTATCACATGGTTAAGTAAATCCAACGTTTCATTTTTAGAGTGTACTGCTGCTAAAATAAAAAGCCATACCTTCAGCTGTTCAAGGTGATGAATACTCGCAGGTAATTAGTTATTAGCGGTACTGCATTTTAATTTTAGGAAGTGCAAATCCACTTATAAACTGCAAAATTTAGTAAGACCGCTATAGCGCAAATGAAATATTTAGGTCCTCAATTAGCGGATGTGCACTTTAGCGGACTGATGCCCACCACTGGTGATTTA
>NW_013957919.1:2540-3145 GCF_001266775.1 Austrofundulus limnaeus
TTAACATTAATGTTAATATTCTTCCTCCTGAACAGGTGAGATCCTCTGGGACTGGTTGGGTGATTGTTGAGTGACTCCTTAACATGTGAAATGTTAAAATGTTAGATGGACGTTAACAGAATCTGTGACGGTGGATGTTTGGTTCAGATTGAGACCACATGAACTAAATTCATCTTAAAACCTCGGAATGCAGTGAAGAACAGTAAGTTTGTGTAATAGATCCATCTAAGTCCTTTTAAGAGCTTTGACCCCACATTTTCTTTTACACATTTCCTGCTGTAACGTGCATTCATGCTGAGCATATGAACGGTACACAATGCTTATTTACTGAAATCAAATATCTTTAAAAACGTGAGTTTTGTAGCCTCAAGTCATTTTGATTGGTTTTTAAAAACAGTGCATTTGCTAAAATGGGCCATATGATTTATATAAAAATGCTTCAAATCAGTGCTTTATTAAATCCATTGATTTTTTTCCCAATTTTTTCTGGTCTAATAGCTCCATAATAAAAACTTTGAGGAAACTATATGCAGTTACAGCGGGTAAAATAAGCATTGAACACGTCACCATTTTTCTCAGTAAATATATTACTAGAGGTGCTAATG
>NW_013957919.1:4145-4483 GCF_001266775.1 Austrofundulus limnaeus
TCTGCTCCAGGTGTGCCTTGTTGCCCTAATTAGTTTGCCTTTTTATTCTGTGTCCTTTCTTCAGTGTTTGTCCAATTATTGTGCTGCTTCCCTCAGCCAGTGAGGTGTTTGCTCGTGTTCATGTTCCTTGTGCGTTTCTCTAGAGTCTCTGTAAGTTTTTGCTGACATATCAGCCCTCTTTTTGTTTCATTAAAATACTTGTTTTGAACTTTGGATCCTGCCTGCGCCCTGGGTCAGTCTACACTAAACCTCACATTGACCATCAATTTAAAGCCCAGACTCTGCTCTTTCCAACAATATAAGTGTCACAGCTCTACGTGAAAAATTCACAGAACAAG
>NW_013957920.1:0-536 GCF_001266775.1 Austrofundulus limnaeus
ATGTTTGAACAGTCAGTCTGTTGTCAGAACCTACCGGGTCGGTATTCCTTTCTTGCAGCATTGATCTGAATCTCAGTCTCGGCAGCAATTTGGAGTTTCTGAGTGACTTCCTCAGCGGTTTGGTTTGTGGTGCTGAGAACCGAAACCAGACTCTCATCGTCCACAAGTGAACCCTACAAAAACACATTACAAAAATTTTTTTAAAAACATTCAACCATTTGTCAGCGTGTGAGACGCAGAGGACACCCTAGTCAGGTCATAACTTCCTTACAAACAGTANATCCAAAATAAATGTTTGTGAAAAGATGTATTTAACTCAAACTCTATAACAATTTTACAGTGAATGTTATTGTTGCTAAATGAACAAACTGACTTCATACATGAAGGAACAAGCTTCAAAACATAACTAAATTATCGCAAAAAAGAATTTCTAAACATATTTTAAAACTACGGTGGTGGTTCTGAACGGATGATTGATTCCTTGTATTTTATGTGTTTGGGAACAGAGCCTAGATTTGCTCACTCATAAAAAAAAA
>NW_013957920.1:1536-2089 GCF_001266775.1 Austrofundulus limnaeus
GCTAAAGTCAAGTCCCCCATTTTTCCTTTTTCTATTTAACTTTTCTGCCTGCTCCTTCCTGCATCATTTGTACTCAGACGTGTATAAATCAGCTACATTTAAACATTTAACCAGCAGATTGGTTTATTGTTTACTGCAAATTTCACCAGCTCATTTTCTCCAGTCCACTTCTAACCCTTTTATCAAAATGACTCATGTGTGACCAATACAAGCATTTTATTATTGGGGTGTTTTGAAATTATGGTCTCCACAAAAAAAAACTACTTTCAGTCTTCAAAAAAAATGTACAACTATAACAACGCAACTTTTGTTCAAGCAGCAACAGATGAAAGCTTTACCTGACATATTCTATATGAAAAAAATCTTGGTGCAGTGTACTTTCCTGATATTTAGTGTAACCAGCAGATCAGCGTTTTTATTTTATTTTCTGTCTAACTTAGAGCAAGTTTGCCAAATTAATTTGTGGTCACCAGTAGATAAAGCTCAAAGATTTGTTTGATCTTCAGGCTTTTTACCTGCAGACATGATAATAAACAGAATGTCTCATCAGGAT
>NW_013957921.1:0-534 GCF_001266775.1 Austrofundulus limnaeus
ATACTTGCCACAGGAGAAAAAGTGAATGCAGTAAAGACAGAGAGATTTGACAAGCTTGTTAACGAATACTCACTAGTTTTTAAAGGACTAGGACAGATCAAAGGCTACAGCCACACGGTTACAGTTGATAAAAAAGTTCCACCTGTAGCTCAAGGCTTAAGAAGAGTTCCTTATCACATGGTTGAAGCTGTTAACCAGGAACTAGACAAGATGCTGGAACAAGGAATAATAGAAGAAGTAAATGAAGGGTCAGAATGGGTCTCTAATATATTAATAATACCAAAGAAAAACACAAAAGAAGTGAGACTATGTGAAGACCTTAGAGAAGTGAACAGGGCAGTGATCAGGGAAAGACATCCAGTGCCTACAGTAGACAGTATTTTACAGGCAGTACAGGGAGCAAAAGTGTTTGCTAAGCTGGATGCACGAAAAGGGTTTTGGCAATGTGACTTAGCCCCAGAATCAAGAAACCTGACTACCTTTATCACACACAGAGGACGTTATCGCTTCACAAAAGTTCCTTTTGGATTATCA
>NW_013957921.1:1534-2255 GCF_001266775.1 Austrofundulus limnaeus
TGACTGAACAGCGTGTTATTAAAGGAGCTTAAAAACGAACCAAATGACTGATTATTGAAGACAACACAACAGAGTTCTTTAACCATTTTAACCTGTGTTCCTTCCTTTATTTTGACCAAATGTTTCCGTTTCGTGTCCACGTTGCAGCTATTTTTTCTGTTTTTTTTCAGAAACTTGCCTGCCGTGCTATAACTCCTTTTTTTTGTTGAACGTTCGTTTATATAGACGTTTGTACCCTTCAGTTTTCTTGCTTGCATAATTAAGTTGTTTCTGGCTTTCCTACTGATTAATCTAATAACTATTGTTGGTTTGTTTATCTGATTTATTGGGTAGAGTGTGACAGATTGAATGTCCTCGTGTTTGATTTCAGTGTCCTTGTCCTGCAGAAATGTCACAACCTGTTGTTCCAGGGTCCTCAGATCTTCCTGTGGAGAATCCTCTGTAGTGTGTACATTTGCCACCGCTCCTGCATTGGTCCTGTGCTTTATTTCAAGTCCTGTGATTACTAAATCACGTCTGGTATACTGCTCCAGGTGGTCGACTTTTTGTTCCAATACAGCTATTTTTTTTTTATCTCTGTCACTTAACAGAACTCTTAGCTGCTTCACCTCTTCCATCACACCAAACATGAGTTCCTGCTGTTTTGATAATTTTGTAATTTCACTGCTCATAAAGTTCATTGATCATCTAATTTCCTTAAAACTGTCTGAGTTCTCATCAC
>NW_013957922.1:0-538 GCF_001266775.1 Austrofundulus limnaeus
AGTAAGAATAGGTCAACAATTGTCAGGAAAATATTTTGTTGAAAATGGAACACCTCAAGGAAGTATTGTGAGTCCTTTGTTTTTCTCTATTATGATTAATGATATGTTTGATAAGTTAGAGAGTGGGATGGGTTGTTCACTATTTGCTGATGATGGAGCAATATGGAAGAGAGGTAAGAACTTGAAATTTATAGTTAAGAAAGTACAAGAAGCAATTTATAGTATAGAAGAGTGGTCATATAATTGGGGTTTTAAAATTTCTATAGATAAGACAAAGACTTTATTTTTCACTAGGAAGAAAGTATCTAATGATTTAAAATTATATTTGTATAAACATGATTTAGAAAGAGTAAAGGAATTTAAGTTTTTGGGTTTGTGGATGGATGAAAAACTGACCTGGAGTACTCATATTCAAAAAGTAGTGGATAAATGTAAGAGAGTTTTAAATGTTATGAGGTGCTTGGTGGGGAGAGAGTGGGGCACTGAGAGGAAAGCGTTAAAAACAATATATACGGGTTTAATAAGATCTGTATTAGAT
>NW_013957922.1:1538-2255 GCF_001266775.1 Austrofundulus limnaeus
TATATAGTAACCAAGGCATGCATGTATGTGGCATGTTAACACAAAAATACATCAAAATATTAGATTAGAAGAAGATTTATTTTTTAATAAGAATTCATGGATTTAGAAAAATCATGCTCAAAGAATCTTGACAATTTTTCAGTATAAATGTCTTCATCTACACAGGAAACAATCACAAAAATACACAAAAATATTAATTTGGAGGACGGTTATTTAGTTTTGGAATTCATAGGTTTAAAAATTCACGTTCAAAGAATCTGACAATTTCTCAATTATCTGGTGAGCATGGAATTAATTGTAGTTGTAATGCCATACTTTTTGACTATCATGTTACCAAAAAGAGTAATTATTATTCTAGTAAGCAAAGCCTTTAGTTACACCCAAACATTTTACATTCCCTATGTCCCAGATACTGTATCTGACTCTTCATTTATTCACAAGAATACCCAAATACTGTATGTCACTGTTTGCAGCTGACACTCAAGTGTGTTTCATCTAGGATACATCTAGTCACTTCACCAGAAAAAAAGCAATCAGTTTAACAAAATCTGACTTGAACCTCTGGATTCTGGAACAAAAGGTAGGTAAATTTGTTTTGAAATTTATAATGGGTGTTAGGTCAGTATTTAGAAGTACAAATTAAGATACTCTTTGAAGCGCTTCTTATATTCTCATGTCCTTTATCTCCTGAACTGTCCAAATTCTCCCATTGGTAGT
>NW_013957923.1:0-364 GCF_001266775.1 Austrofundulus limnaeus
TAAAATTGAGAATGTGTCAAACACAGTTTTCTTATTGCAAATTTAAAAACCACAAGTGATATACAAAGTGGGTGGGAAAACTAAACTTGTTTAATCAGTTTGATGAAAGGATCAAGATGAATTGATTTAAAACACAAAATAGGCCAGTTAAACTCTAAAAGCCAGATGGCTATGGAAAATTAGATAACTACTGTACACAAAAAGGTATGCAGTTGTTGAAGGTTGCTACAATTTTCTATTCATGTGTCAAGCTAAAAATAACAAATAATAACAAAAAAAAATGCTGGGAATGCCAAGAAATTAAAGAGGAAAATAGTAATAATAATGAGAAATCTGCCAGTGATCCCATTGAAATGTAGTACAT
>NW_013957923.1:1364-2015 GCF_001266775.1 Austrofundulus limnaeus
AAAAATAAGCTGATCATCTCACGGAGCTCCTTCATTTTTGGATCACGTATTTCTGTTGTTAAATAAATATTTACCATGACAGTAAACAATTATTATTTTATAAAACATACCATGACAAGATAAACCTACACATTCCAATAGAAAAATACATTAATACGGATACATGTTACTTAAAGCTGAAAAACAGGAAAGAGAGGCGGTATTAGAAGCAAAACCCATTGTTTGTTCAGAGACGGACTGATTTCCTGGGAACTAAGCGTCTGTGCCAAGTAGGAAGCAGAAGCCGATGTGAGGCAAACTACTAACATGTGTGACAGTGAGATGGAGAAGAGGCTTCACTAACGCTGCAAGTGGATAAAGCTGCTTGGCTATTGTGCAGGAATGAGGAGATGAAGGAAAAGTGAACAGGAATGAACAAGGACATTTGATCAGAACAGTTGTAGACCTAACAGTATTTAAATGCAGGATGCAGTGGATATTACTGAAATATAAAATAAAATAATATATATATAAATAAAATAAAGTAAAACTAAGTTAATGAAACAACTCGAGGTTCATTTTTTTTCAAGTTAAAAGACATGTCTAGCAAAAATTGGAAAAATTGGGTTTTATTCAGTCTGTACTTGGGAACAGTGCACTGAGGGAGGTAAT
>NW_013957923.1:3015-3255 GCF_001266775.1 Austrofundulus limnaeus
ACCGTGGTTATAAGATCCAAGAAAAATGTACTGAGTTCTAAATCAAAACTGAACAAAATGGACCGTTAACAAGATACAAAATAGATTACGAAGCAGAATATGAATGTTTCACAAGTAGAGGGTTCACAGATAAATAGAGGATTCAATTTAGGAAATACAACAATTGAAACATAATGCGGATACTTTTATGGTTTCTACAAGCAAATACAACACCAATCTGTGTAACAACACCTGTTTGGT
>NW_013957924.1:0-338 GCF_001266775.1 Austrofundulus limnaeus
GTTAACAGGTGTGTGTCTGAACATGGCTGAAGAGTTCTACTGACACACAAACATTATGAACTTATATTCAGTATAAAACAACACAAAACAACTCTTAGTCTAACCAACTCTATATCAATGAATTACTGGTTGATCAGTGACTATTGATTAAATGAAACCTGAACTAAATGATTCTTCTTATGTAAATCATAAACACTACTTAGTGAGAAAATTAAACAAAACATGATCACACAAATGTAATTGAATGGAAAAAAATTAAAGGAAAACTTTAAACAAACATTTTAAGCATTTAAAATGTACTTCGAGCAATGAAAAACATTTTTTATAAAGTATAAAGA
>NW_013957924.1:1338-2254 GCF_001266775.1 Austrofundulus limnaeus
GAAGAGGAGGACAAGAAGACTAAAGACCCTCATGGTTCACCCAGCACTACAGAGCCTCCAGCTCCTGATCCTGAAACTGAGCTTCAAACCAGGTAAAAAGTTTGATTTAAATTTATTTATATCAGGTGTTACGCTGTCTTTATAAAAGTAAAGGTAATAAAACATGTTTCACCAAACTGTCTTCATCAGAAACCAATCCAACATTTTGATAGAGATAGATGGAACTCTTGGTTTTCAGGTCAAATCACTTCACTGTTAGTCGAGACAAAATTTGGTCTCTTGTCAGACATTAAGGTGATTGCCTACAGTGAGTGACTACAATAATACAAATTCATCAAACCCTTGTTATTCCTGGAAACCTGTAAATTCCCTCAGAGAGATTTCGACGATGGTAGAACCAGAAGCTGCTCTTCATATTAGTGATAAACTTTGGCTTTTTTGATGAATTATCTTCATTTTTGTTTCTACTTTTCATTTAAAATAGGTTTCCATTTTCTGCAGGTATTTAAGGTTCTTCTTCTATGTATTAAAAAAAGTTGTTAAATATCTAAGTGGTGCAGTGGTGCAGTATCGCTACTAGTGGTGAGAAAATGTATTGCACCTTTTTAAAATCAATGCGTTCCCGCAGACTTCTGCAGCCCAAAGTTAAAAACTGTTGTTCTTTTGAGACCTTCGAGCCACGGCCCATGGGTTAAGAATCTCTGCAATAGAGCACCTTTGGGATGTGGTGGAAGGTAGGATTTGCATCATGGATGTGCAGCCGATGAATCTGCAGCAACTGTGTGATGCTATCATGTCAATATGGATCAGACTATCTGAGGAATGTAAGATAAGATAAGATAGAACTTTATTGATCCCACAACAGGGAAATTTGCACCTTACAGCAACTCAAGACAGGGGAGCTGCAGTAACAGGC
>NW_013957925.1:0-765 GCF_001266775.1 Austrofundulus limnaeus
TGTGTGTGTGTGTGTGTGTGTGTGTGTGTGTGTGTGTGTTTGGAGACGGGATGATGAGGCAGCTCTCACATTTCCATCCTATCATCACTTTCAGTAAGAGCTTCCTTTCACTGTGTGTCTCTGCTACATGATCACTGCAACAAAACACCCTTTGGTTCATCGTGAATCAGTAAATATTCCCATCGTTTGCCAGAGATGTTTCATTAAACACATATGCACACACACACACACATGCAGTAAGAAAATGATATTTGGATGTATTGTTGACATCAGAAATATCCATTAAAGCAGAGGCCAGCTGTCACCACATTAATTCCTCTTGTTCCTGAAAGAGCTTAACACAGCTGGCAGCACTCGGTCAGTCCTCGTCCTGTGGTCCTCCTGGGACAGAAGCCACAGGCTCACCTCCGTTTAGATGCAGCTGGACAGCAGGTTCATGAACAGATGTGGATCAATGGAAACACTTTGCTCGTAAGAAGGAAACATCAGCTGTCAGGTTGGACTTGATCACTGTAAAAATATTATTTTTGTTATTATTATTCAGACTGAGAATGTGTTTTTTATGTTTTGTTTCTATAAAATGCTTTAACTATTTCCTTGATATCAGCATCAAAAAACGTGAAATAACGGTATCATGTTGAAGCTGAAACTAATTCATATTTTGAAAATTAAAAAACAGTATCTTGATCCATCATTTTTTTCAGTATTGGATATATTCACTTGATGGAAATAGTTCAGAACACTCAAGGATTATTTATCTTATTC
>NW_013957925.1:1765-2254 GCF_001266775.1 Austrofundulus limnaeus
ACTGACTCAAATATTTCGGTCTCCTAACTCTAAAGCACTAACTCAAATATTTAAGTCTCCTAACTCTAAAGCACTAACTCAAATATTTAAGTCTCCTAACTCTAAAGCACTAACTCAAATATTTAGGTCCCCTAACTCTAAAGCACTAACTCAAATATTTAAGTCCCCTAACTCTAAAGCACTAACTCAAATATATAGGTCCCCTAACTCTAAAGCACTGACTCAAATATTTAGTTCCCCTAACTCTAAAGCACTAACTCAAATATTTAAGTCCCCTAACTCTAAAGCACTAACACAAATATTTAAGTACCCTAACTCTAAAGCACTAACTCAAATATTTAAATACCCTAACTCTAAAGCACTAACTCAAATATTTAGGTCCCCTAACTCTAAAGCACTAACTCAAATATTTAAGTCTCCTAACTCTAAAGCACTAACTCAAATATTTAAGTCTCCTAACTCTAAAGCACTAACTCAAATATTTAAGTC
>NW_013957926.1:0-706 GCF_001266775.1 Austrofundulus limnaeus
CTCAAAATATGTTCAAAAAAGTTAAACCAAACTAAAAATAACTTTTAAGAAAAACTACAAAAGTATTCATGTTTTTAATTTAAAAAACCAGCCAGTTTCAGACTGCCACACACACACAGTGAACAGATCAGGCTGTATGGGGACTTGTCACACACTGTTTACCTTCCTTATGGGGACTAGTCTGATCAGCACAATGTAACACTGTTAAATGTTACAAATACATGCTTTATGGGGACGTCGTAAATGTACAATATAAACATCTAGAAAAACACTTTCCAAATGACTATGAAGGTTTGAACTTTCCTCAAATATACACAAACAACTGCACTTTTAGATACAATAAAACAAACTTTCATTTGAAATACCTAGTGTGACTTGTGCTAGCTAATGTGTGTTTGGCTCTAACTGAGCAAATCAAGCTTTGTGAGGACTTCTCACACACACTTATAGGATTCTTTCTGACTTGAGTTTGATCTACACTTTTGAACACAAATCTACACTGATTTAGGTGGTTTGAGGACATTGCATCTAAATTAAAGGGCTAACAAATTTTCAACAAGAAACAATAAAATATGCAATGCCATCAATATTCTTAAATGAAAGCAAACATTTAAAAGTCAAATTATGCCTAAAGCAGGTCTCTTGCTCATACCTCTTCAGTTGTTCTGTCCTGGTCAATTGTACCACACTCAGTGTTTGATCGATG
>NW_013957926.1:1706-2253 GCF_001266775.1 Austrofundulus limnaeus
ACATGCTTTATGGGGACTTGTCACACACACTGTTTACCTTCCTTATGGGGACTAGTCTGATCAGCACAATGTAACACTATTAAACGTTACAAAAACATGCTTTATGGGGACTTGTCACACACACTGTTTACCTTCCTTATGGGGACTAGTCTGATCAGCACAATGTAACACTATTAAACGTTACAAAAACATGCTTTATGGGGACTTGTCACACACACTGTTTACCTTCCTTATGGGGACTAGTCTGATCAGCACAATGTAACACTATTAAACGTTACAAAACATGCTTTATGGGAACTTGTCACACACACTGTTTACCTTCCTTATGGGGACTAGTCTGATCAGCACAATGTAACACTGTTAAATGCTACAAATACATGCTTTATGGGGACGTCGTAAATGTATAATATAAACATCTAGGAAAACTACTTTCCAAATGACTATGAAGGTTTGAACTTTCCTGAAATAAACACAAACAACTGGACATTTAGGTACAATAAAACAAACTTTCATTTGAAATACCTAGTGTGACTTGTGCTAGCTAATG
>NW_013957927.1:0-251 GCF_001266775.1 Austrofundulus limnaeus
TCTACAGATCCAGGTAAGAGTTCCTCTACAGATCCAGGTAATAGTTCCTCTACAGATCCAGGTAAGAGTTCCTCTACAGATCCAGGTAAGAGTTCCTCTACAGATGTTATTCCTTTGTTTTAAGAGTTCCTCTACAGATCCAGGTAATAGTTCCTCTACAGATCCAGGTAAGAGTTCCTCTACAGATCCAGGTAAGAGTTCCTCTACAGATCCAGGTAAGAGTTCCTCTACAGATCCAGGTAAGAGTTCCT
>NW_013957927.1:1596-1846 GCF_001266775.1 Austrofundulus limnaeus
TATGAGTTCCTCTACAGATCCAGGTAAGAGTTCCTCTACAGATACAGGTAAGAGTTCCTCTACAGATCCAGGTAAGAGTTCCTCTACAGATCCAGGTAAGAGTTCCTCTACAGATCCAGGTAAGAGTTCCTCTACAGATCCAGGTAATAGTTCCTCTACAGATCCAGGTAATAGTTCCTCTACAGATCCAGGTAATAGTTCTTCTACAGATTCAGGTAATAGTTCCTCTACAGATCCAGGTAATAGTTCT
>NW_013957927.1:2846-3402 GCF_001266775.1 Austrofundulus limnaeus
CAGAGAAGAGTTCCTCTACAGATCCAGAGAAGAGTTCCTCTACAGATCCAGAGAAGAGTTCCTCTACAGATCCAGGTAACTGTTAGAGGTGATCATGCACCTGTCTCCTTGTCTTTCTGTTAGCAAAATATTCCTCTGCTGTTAAACACAGTTCTGTTACACGTTAGGATTAAGTTTTACTGCTTATAGGAGACAGTATATATATTTACAGGTACACAACAGAGTAAATATTTGTATGAAATACAAAAATATTTCATGTTTCTTCATTCTGTCCAATCCTGGTTTTGTTAAACTTCTGTAGGATCAGATTCTAATAATAACTTCATGTTTTTATTCATTTTCAGTCTTTATGTTGACTCTGTGGCTGACAGCGGAGCAGGAACGACTCAACATGTTTTTACATCATGTATGTAAAGAGCTTCAGCCTGGCTGCTCCGACGCCTCGGATCAGCCTACAGCTACGTCCCCAGGTTAATAATGGAGCTGTCACTGTGATGTGTGTGTGTGTGTGTGTGTGTGTGTGTGTGTGTGTGTGTGTGTGTGTGTGTGTGTGTGT
>NW_013957928.1:0-942 GCF_001266775.1 Austrofundulus limnaeus
AATTACGAGAAGTCATAATGTTGCAAGATTAAAGTCATAATATCCTGAGAACGTTTACATGAAAGAACAGTCTTACCACTGCATTAAAATGAGGAATGTTGATTAACTTTTGAAGTTGTTCTTAAAATATCTTTTAGCACATAATTATCAAATTATCAGTAGCAGCATTTTGAAATGATTGGGCAAAATCTTTATGAAAAACTGAAGCTGTTTTTGTTGTCCCATAATTTGGATGAAAGCATTTTACACTAACAGTGACCCAGAGGTCATTGCAGACAACTTTATAAACACAGTGAGATGTGTGGCTGTCAACAGCAGGTGTGAGGAACATGAGGAGCAAATGAGTAAAAACATCAGGAACAGAAAATGAACGTCATGTAAGACTGAGATTTTCTTATAAATACGACTTTAATCTTGTAATATTAATTTTATTCTCGTAATAAAAAAAGAAGCTTATTGTGTGGCCCTAATACTCTATTGTATATTTAAAGTTAATTAAATGAAAATATATTAAGACAAAAACTTTAAAGAAATAATATCTATAATCTGAAGTTGTATGAATAATTAAAATATATTTTATTCAAAACAAACACATGAAGGTGAACAAAAACACAAAACCAGTGATTTTAAAAGATAAACTGAAAAACAGCAGATAAAATGAAATTAAATCTCTTATCATTTATTTTATCAGTCAGATCAGATCTGAGTGGTCTAAAAATAAAAACCTTTAATTTAGCAAATATTTCAGTTCTTTGTGTCACTAGAGGTCAAATCAAACATCTTCAATGTAAAATCTGCTGCTGATCAGAAGAAACAGAAACACCAGATACAGAAAGCAAAAATCATCTTTGTCTCAATATTTTAACATCAAACATGACAAAAATATCAAACCTGATGAACAAACATGTTGTGAACAAAAACAGGAACCCTGAGATTTAACTG
>NW_013957928.1:1942-2253 GCF_001266775.1 Austrofundulus limnaeus
GCACCTAGTAGCATGACATTTATTAGGAATAAAGACTTCTGAGTTCAGGTGCATTTCGGTGAGCGGGGGGTCATTATGTTACCGCTCTGCAGTATCTAGTTTAAGGCGACAGCTGGCCTGACTGCAGCTCAGCAGGCATTTACACTGAAGTGATCCTGCTCATAAAAAACGTCATCAGTGACCAACTGAAGGGACCAGGATGTTTTAATGGTTTCCAGATGATGCACAAGAGAAAAGCCATAACTGTCATGATTTTAGCATATTCTCTGCCAAGTCAAGTCACAGCCAAGCTCTCACTCATTGTCTCACCC
>NW_013957929.1:0-428 GCF_001266775.1 Austrofundulus limnaeus
GAAGGACGGGACGTATAAATATAAGTTCCACATATGTTTTGTACACAGAATTACTAAGTAAACACCTCACAAACAAATATAATTTCACAAAGACTAAATCATGTTCAGTTCAGTTCAAACTTTATTAAAGACACAGAACTCTGGTCCATAAAAATAAGAAAGGAAAAATACAGTATAAAAAAGGTAAATAAAAGTTTAAAAAAATGTTAAAAGTGCCGCTATTTTTGACAAGTTATCAGCGTTTGTTAAAAATAAAGTCATATCTGAAAACTCTCTAAAATGTGGGTCTAATTAAATATTTTTCGAGGGTCTGTTGACAAAAAGCGTCTTCTAAACAATCTTAAGGCCCCACATACTCGGGCACAAGCATGGAATCAGGGCTTCATTTGACACGCCCCCTTTTTACTCGATACGTGCCTCGAAGCCTT
>NW_013957929.1:1409-1781 GCF_001266775.1 Austrofundulus limnaeus
GTTCATAGTATTTCACTGTAACTGTGCTTAATTTTAGTTTTATTTGTGTTTAAGTCAGGTGATTGAATGTTAATATAATTTGCTCTATTTTATTTTATGTTGTGGATATGTATATGCACAGACAAATGTTTAAGTTTATCTTATTAGATATATTCAAGTTCATAGTAGTTAAACCTCTATTACTGTAATACATTTGGCCTAATGTAAAATGTTGTGTTATTACAGACTGCCGTCAACACTGAGCATTGAGGTAAAATAAATCTGCAGACTTCTATAGTTAATCAAAGTGAAGGCCTCCTGTCCTTCCTGTATTCTGACCGATGCACCATCTTGTTAGCTGCTGTTCCTCCAGAACATCAGGCCATCAGGCTC
>NW_013957929.1:2781-3233 GCF_001266775.1 Austrofundulus limnaeus
CTGCTGAGCAGATTGGGGTATCGTCCTGATGGACCGGCCGTGTCGACAGACGACCACCTCCAGCACGTACTCGTCCACCTTCACCACCACGGTCGTCGTCTTCTCGGTGGACGTGAGGAAGACGATGGTGAAGAGAGCGACCTGGAACTCGGGGCTGGTGTCGATGAAGGAGCTGCCGACGGGCTTCACCAAACCTTTCCAACTGAACTGCAGGTTGAGGACGTGGTCGTCCTCGTCAGGCTTGAAAAGGATAAAACGTTGAGATGTTTAGTGAAGCGGCCTCGGTTTATTCTCCTCTGAGGATGAGGAGTTGAACCTTCTTACTGTGTCTTTGTTGTCCCTGGTTTTTTAGCCTTTATAGTCCACCTGTCTGAGTTTTTCCTGCAGGTAGAACAGCACCCAGTTGTGCAGACCCATGATCTACCGCCCGTATTTGGTCTGTCCAACAAACA
>NW_013957930.1:0-840 GCF_001266775.1 Austrofundulus limnaeus
TATATATAGTATATATACATTAAAAGGCTTTATTCATTAAATTTTGACAAAATGCAATTTTTGTTAACATTTTAGCCAAAACACTATATTTGCCTATTTCTCCACATACCACTTTTGGACTTAATCCTCATTCCAATGTGATGGGTCACATATTTGCGTTGACGACTGTGAACTGACACCCTGTAAGGTCACCATCTTCACTCCTCTGTGTTGTCACAGATGCTAACAATGTGTAAGAGAGAAAACGCAGGGCCAGTGGTGGCTGAGGCTGCAAGGTGAGCTGAAGAGTGTGACCATGGCAGCACTTCCCAGGGGAACTCTGGGATAGCTTGTCTGAAGCCATCCCATCAGTGGGCGGGCTCATTAGGTTCATAACCTCTGAGATCAGTGGTGGAGCCTGCTGTCAGCTTGAGTTGAGCGCCCAGCCGGTGATAAGGGCGAGTAATGAGGACACAACAAGTTAGAGGCCAAGCAGGGGCCAGATGATGCCCGGATCATGAGGTGTGCTGAAATTCAGTGGTTTGTAAAGTTCCTGCAGGAAATCCCTCTCATTGCTGACAATTACAGAATGTGTTAAAGAAAAAAAGATTAATTTAATCACAATTTTCTTCCTCTTTTGTGCTCCTGGTCTGTAGAATGACAGCTAAAAGTGAGCTGAGTACAGATTAGTGGAAACATTTCCCCCAGAGAATATGAAATATTTTATTAACAAATTAATTTATGAAAAGGTCTAAATGTTTGAAACTGTGGAGGCTGGGAGTTTTGAGTTACAAAGAAGCTTAAAGGGGCAATATTATGTGTTTCTCAGGCCTATATTTAAATACCATACCATAATAAAGT
>NW_013957930.1:1840-2252 GCF_001266775.1 Austrofundulus limnaeus
ACTTTATTATGGTATGGTATTTAAATATAGGCCTGAGAAACACATAATATTGCCCCTTTAAAGACAACATAAGGAAAAGTTCTGTTTTCATTCTAACATTACGTCTTGGTGTTGTTTAATAAAGGCAGTAAATACTAATCAAAACATTTGAAATAATACAAAAGTGGTTATATCATATATAAATATCCCAGTTCTAGATCTTAGCATCAACAAATGTGTTTTTTATTGATGGGGACCAAATATTTTAAACAGGTTTCTTGTGCACACAGGAAACTATCTGAGGCACAAAAAATAATTCATTTGTATTTATTTATTTTGTGTGCGTGTGTGTGTTGGGGGGTGTTTCTGGTGACATTTGAGGACAATTTTAAGACAAAATCCTACATTTGGGGACAATTGGTGCATTAGGGGA
>NW_013957931.1:0-675 GCF_001266775.1 Austrofundulus limnaeus
GTCTCCTACTGTCTCCTACTATCTACTGTCTCCTACTGTCTCCTGTCTCCTACTGTCTCCTGTCTACTGTCTCCTGTCTACTGTCTCCTACTATCTACTGTCTCCTACTATCTACTGTCTCCTACTGTCTACTGTCTCCTACTGTCTACTGTCTCCTACTGTCTCCTACTATCTACTGTCTCCTACTGTCTCCTGTCTCCTACTGTCTCCTACTGTCTACTGTCTCCTACTGTCTCCTGTCTACTGTCTCCTACTATCTACTGTCTCCTACTATCTACTGTCTCCTACTATCTACTGTCTCCTACTGTCTACTGTCTCTTACTGTCTACTGTCTCCTACTGTCTCCTACTGTCTACTGTCTCTTACTATCTACTGTCTCCTACTGTCTACTGTCTCTTACTGTCTACTGTCTCCTACTGTCTCCTACTGTCTACTGTCTCCTACTGTCTCCTACTGTGTACTGTCTCCTACTGTCTCCTACTGTCTCCTACTGTCTACTGTCTACTGTCTCCTCCTGTCTACTGTCTCCTCCTGTCTACTGTCTACTGTCTCCTACTGTCTCCTACTGTCTCCTACTGTCTACTGTCTCCTACTGTCTACTGTCTACTGTCTACTGTCTCCTACTGTCTCCTACTGTGTACTGTCTCCTACTGTCTCCTACTGTGTACTGTCTCC
>NW_013957931.1:1675-2252 GCF_001266775.1 Austrofundulus limnaeus
ACTGTCTCCTACTGTCTACTGTCTCCTACTGTCTACTGTCTCCTACTATCTACTGTCTCCTACTGTCTACTGTCTCCTACTGTCTACTGTCTCCTACTATCTACTGTCTCCTACTATCTACTGTCTCCTACTATCTACTGTCTCCTACTATCTACTGTCTCCTACTGTCTACTGTCTCTTACTGTCTACTGTCTCTTACTATCTACTGTCTCCTACTGTCTACTGTCTCTTACTGTCTACTGTCTCCTACTGTCTCCTACTGTCTACTGTCTCTTACTGTCTACTGTCTCCTACTGTCTACTGTCTACTGTCTCCTACTGTCTCCTGTCTCCTACTGTCTCCTACTGTCTACTGTCTCCTACTGTCTCCTGTCTACTGTCTCCTATCTACTGTCTCCTACTGTCTACTGTCTCTTACTGTCTACTGTCTCCTACAGTCTCCTACTGTCTACTGTCTACTGTCTCCTACTATCTACTGTCTCCTACTGTCTACTGTCTCCTACTGTCTACTGTCTCCTACTGTCTACTGTCTCCTACTGTCTCCTATCTCCTACTGTCTACTGTCTCCAACTGTCTAA
>NW_013957932.1:0-692 GCF_001266775.1 Austrofundulus limnaeus
CTTACTTACTTGCTTATTTACTTGCTTACTTACTTGCTTACTTACATATTACATGATTGCTCTCTTACTTATTTACTTGCTTACTTACTTGCTTATTTACTTGCTTACTTACTTGCTTGCTTACTTACTTGCTTTCTTACTTACATATTACATGGTTGCTTCCTTACTTACTTGCTTATTTACTTGCTTACTTACTTGCTTACTTACATATTACATGATTGCTCTCTTACTTATTTACTTGCTTACTTGCTTACTTACTTACTTGCTTACTTACATATTACGTGGTTGCTTGCTTACTTACTTGCTTATTTACTTGCTTACTTACTTACTTGCTTACTTACATATTACGTGGTTGCTTGCTTACTTACTTGCTTATTTACTTGCTTACTTACTTACTTGCTTACTTACATATTACGTGGTTGCTTGCTTACTTACTTGCTTATTTACTTGCTTACTTACTTGCTTACTTACATATTACATGATTGCTCTCTTACTTATTTACTTGCTTACTTGCTTGCTTACTTACTTGCTTACTTACATATTACGTGGTTGCTTGCTTACTTATTTACTTGCTTACTTACTTACTTGCTTATTTACTTGCTTACTTACTTGCTTGCTTACTTACTTGCTTGCTTACTTACATATTACATGGTTGCTTCCTTACTTACTTGCTTATTTACTTGCTTACTTAC
>NW_013957932.1:1692-2251 GCF_001266775.1 Austrofundulus limnaeus
TACTTACTTACTTACTTGCTTACTTACTTGCTTACTTACTTGCTTGCTTACTTGCTTACTTACTTACTTGCTTGCTTACTTGCATACTTGTTTGCTTACTTACTTACCTACATACTTGCTTGCTTGCTTATTATTCTCTTACTTACTTGCTTACTACTTACTTACCTACTTGTTTGCTTACTTACTTGCTTGTTTGCTTAAATACTTGTTTATTTACTTACTTACTTGCTTACTTGCTTACTATTGACTTACTTATTGGGCCCCTGCTGGTTGCTGCATGACCTGTACACCTGTTCCCCTGTGTTTTTTTCATGTGTGTGTCTTCTTGAATGGGTCTTCTTAAATGTAATTTCATTGGGCTCTGTACAATAACAATAAAGGCATCATCATCATTGCTTTCTTACTTGATTGCTTGCTTACTTGCTTCCTACTTACTCATTGCTTGCCTACTTGCTTATTAGCTCGCTTGCACACTTATTTGTTTACTTACTTACTTACTTACTTACTTACTTACTTACTTGCTTGCTTACTTACTTACTTACTTACTTACTTACTTACT
>NW_013957933.1:0-1251 GCF_001266775.1 Austrofundulus limnaeus
ATGTAATATTTGTGTATAGATATATGAGGCAGAAATAGATAAAATATATGAATTTAGATATATTATTTAGACATAAAAAGATCATAATGCTAGTGAACTGCAGCAAAAGCAGAAGTCTTTTCTGATATGTCTATAAAAGCAGAACATAGCATTTTGTGAACTAAAACCTACTTCATCCATCACTTTCACATTTCATCTTCTGCTTTCAGTGTTGGTCCTGAGCTTTCTTTACAATGAACAGAAAAATGCAGGGTGTGAATCTTGCTATTAGAAATCCACATGTTTCTTCATCTGCAGGTAAGACACTTTTTGTTTGACAAACTTTAGATATTTCATGTGTTTGTATCTTAGTGCATTAATAATGTTCATGATGTTTTAAATGAATAACCCTCCTTTACAATATAAACGGTCCTTGTCTTTTTTAAGTATTCATTCAAAAATTATGCAGATTAGATTAGATTAAATCTGGTTGTGTTTTCCTGCTTCTGCTATACTGATACTGTTTATATGATTGTCAGTGTTTGAATCAGATAGACTGAGATGTCCAACTAATGATTACATTTTGAAAATTTCAATAAAAGGTATTTAATTAATTGAAGATAATTTGTTAACATGCACATCCAAAAACATCTATGTCTGCCTTTGAAAATGAGATACATGTATGTGGTAGAGTTGTCTGTAATTAAAAGGTTGAATTAAAAAAAAAAAAAAAAAAAAGAAAAAGAACAGAAGCAGCATTTAACTTCATTGTTTTTGTTTTTCTGTCAGGTCCAAAGTTTTCCTTCTTCACTCAGTTATTTGCTCCACTGGCAGCATGTTGGCTGATTCTGCTGATGATCATCATCCTTTGGATTTACTGTGAGTCTTTTCTGATAGTTTCTTCTAAGATTAGATCATTTTGTTTATTTTTACAGCTACAAAGGACATAAGAAACCAACCCACAACTCCAAACTGAAGAAAAAGATTTTAATAGTCACAGCCCATCACTGTGTTTACGGTTTGTTCAATTACTCCTGTAATTTCTGAGAACAACACAAAGCTGACTTCACAGAGGAACAATCCCACACAACTAATTCATGAGCTGCAGATGGAGAACAGAAACCTGACAGAACAAATAATGAAGATGGAAACATATACAACTGATGAACAGAAAAAATTTATATTGCTTCAGCAAAAAACAGAAATCTAAGTTTTTCACTTTTTTAAACACACACACACACACACACACACACACACACACACACACACACA
>NW_013957934.1:0-403 GCF_001266775.1 Austrofundulus limnaeus
AGAACTTGTTCTAACAGGTCCGGCCCTGTTAGAACAAGTTCTGACCAAACGGGTCCGGCCCTGTTAGAACATGTTCTGACCAAACGGGTCCGGCCCTGTTAGAACATGTTCTAACGGGTCCGGCCCTGTTAGAACATGTTCTAACAGGTCCGGCCCTGTTAGAACATGTTCTAACAGGTCCGGCCCTGTTAGAACACGTTCTGACCAAACGGGTCCGGCCCTGTTCGAACAAGTTCTGACCAAACGGGTCCGGCCCTGTTAGAACATGTTCTAACGGGTCCGGCCCTGTTAGAACACGTTCTGACCAAACGGGTCCGGCCCTGTTAGAACACGTTCTGACCAAACGGGTCCGGCCCTGTTAGAACACGTTCTGACCAAACGGGTCCGGCCCTGTTAGAACATG
>NW_013957934.1:1403-2250 GCF_001266775.1 Austrofundulus limnaeus
GATAGATACTAAGGTCACAGCTGTCAGCAAAACATAAATAAATAAAATAAAATAAGTCATAAGAAAACAAAAAATTAATACAATGGAGTTTTTTTAATTTATTTAACCTTTATTTCTCCAGGTAAACAGTTTGAAAACCACTTCTCATTTACAAACATGACCTGAGTGCAAACATTTTCTGATGTTTAGTGTCCTTGAAAGGCGCTTTATAAATAAAATGCATTATTATTATATTGCAACATACAAACCTACTTATTCAGACAGAGTAAAGTGATTGTAAATTTTAATCGTGGTTAAAATTTTTAATCTAAGCCTAAAATTAATCAGAGTTAACTCGATTAATTTCACAGCCCTATTTTCACCTACAGCGTGTCACCAGGTCTTCACAATCATTGTTTAAAGTGTGCACCAGCAGAGAGCCTGGGTATTTTAGCTGCAGGCCAGTTAGCTGCTCTCTGTTTATTAAGCACACTCTTCAGATCAGAAACAGTTTCATTTTTCTGACTGACTGTTGTTACATGAACATCCTGAGACCTGGAGCTGCAGCTCTGCAGACATGTTTAATACCTGAGCATGAAGAAGTTCTGATAACTCTCTGATGTAATCAATGATCAATAAGGATAATCAATAAAGTTGGTCATTTGGATCATACACATGCACTATTTATGACATCTAAACTTTCAAAATTCACTGACATAGTGAATTTACAAATGGCTATTATTTTTGTTTAAAGCCAAAAAACAATTCTTTACCAAGAAACATTCAAAAGCTTTTTTTTTTAAAAAGGAAGGACTTTATAATTTAAGGGAAAAAATGAGAATTCAATATATATATATATATATATATA
>NW_013957935.1:0-1250 GCF_001266775.1 Austrofundulus limnaeus
TTATTATTTTGCATCAGAGGAAACTGAACTCTGAGGATTAAACTGTTGCTGCAGCAAAGGCAGACATTAAAAGCAGAGAGATAAAGAGGTCATGTCAGAGCAATGGGAGCACTAGAACAGCCTGAGGACAGGTAGGACTCTGGCTGCAGACGAGGAAACAACAACAACAACAACAACAACAGATGTAGAGTGGGTGGGGAGGGGGAGGGAGGGGGCGCTGGGGGTCAGGAAATAATCCTCATCTCATCCTGGGACAACAAAATTAGGGGTAATGCAGTGACTCACAGTTTGACCGCTTCCTCATTTAGAGAGGATTGAATTCATGATCCTCTCAGGTCTCCTGTCAACACGGAGCACGTTTACCCATCATGCACCCTGAGTGAGTCACGTGCTGCATGGAAGTGCACAGCTCTGAGAGAGGGCATGGCCTACTTTCTGAACACACTGATGCTCTCTGGATGGAGAAAGTGGTGCAGGAGGCCAGGCCACGCGTGCTCAAGTGTCAGGATGGATCAGGGGGGGGTGTCAAACCAGAGTGACGTCACGGTCAGTGTCAAAAGGTCAGGAGGCAAGGAATACATGCACACAAGAGTTCCTCATGTCTTGCTCTGAAGAAAAAAAAAGATGAAAGAGCTTTAAAAACACAAACATCTCCTCCTCTTACCTTCCTCAGTAATTTGAGCACGTCGGTCGCCTGCTCCATCCTGCGCTCGCGGAGCAGCTTCTGGATCTCCTTGATCCACGCGACCCGCCTGACGTACGGGCTGTGGTTGGTCCTGCGCAGCATCCCCGGCAGTTTGTCGGATTTCAGCATCAGCGCGAACAGAAAGTCCCCCCCGGCCCGGCCGCCCCCCTGCTCGCTCTGTCCGGCGCCCTCCAGGAGCCTGCGTCGCTTTTTGGAGAAATTCTCGTTGTCCAGGCTGCCCTGCCTGCTCAGTCTGGACCCCATGGCGGGGGGCTGTGTTGTTTCTGCTGCTGCTGCTGAGGACGAGGAGGAGGAGGAGGAGAGGCGCTACAGGAAGGACGGAGCCATCAGCAGCCCCAGTTGTTTTTTTTTTCTTCTGCTGAGTGGATGTTGGAAAACAGCGCCGTGCCGTGCAGTCTGCTGCAGAAACACACACACATCCACACACACACCCCTCACGCCTCGGTGGTTCAATCAGTCTCCTTCCTCGTGCAGCCGTCACGGTTCTGGTTCTGGGATGTTTCTGAGATGCTCCGGATGCTTCATCCTCCGCCCTGTCTCTGCT
>NW_013957936.1:0-322 GCF_001266775.1 Austrofundulus limnaeus
CAACATTATATACACTGCCTCACACCAACATTATATACACTGCCTCACACTAACATTATATACACTGCCTCCATTTTGTCTTTTAGGGAAAACCCTGAAAACCTTTTAGTCTGTTTTACCAGCAGAGATGAACATCTTTTAACAGTTTCTTTACATTCCACCCCCGCCATACAAAACAGTACCTAAAATACTCTAAAGATATTTGAGTCAGTTAAATTTTGTGAAGAATAATGATTTTAAAGAGATTAATTGCAAAATTATCTTGAGATTAATCGGGATTAAAAAGTTTTAATTTCTGCCCAGCACTATAAATATTTATGAC
>NW_013957936.1:1322-1789 GCF_001266775.1 Austrofundulus limnaeus
CGTGTAAAACGCGTTACGTTTACCGTGTAAAACGCGTTACGTTTACCGTGTAAAACGCGTTACGTTTACCGTGTAAAACGCGTTACGTTTACCGTGTAAAACGCGTTACGCTTACCATGTAAAACGCGCTACGTTTACCATCTAAAACGCGCTACGTTTACCATGTAAAACACGTTTACCATGTAAAACACGTTACGTTTACCATGTAAAACACGTTACGTTTACCATGTAAAACACGTTACGTTTACCATCTAAAACGCGCTACGTTTACCATGTAAAACACGTTTACCATGTAAAACACGTTACGTTTACCATGTAAAACACGTTACGTTTACCATGTAAAACACGTTACGTTTACCATCTAAAACGCGTTACGTTTACCATGTAAAATGCGTTACGTTTACCATGGAAAACATGTTACGTTTACCATGTAAAACACGTTACGTTTACCATGTAAAACGCGTTAC
>NW_013957936.1:2789-3250 GCF_001266775.1 Austrofundulus limnaeus
CATGTAAAACACGTTACGTTTACCATGTAAAACACGTTACGTTTACCATGTAAAACACGTTACGTTTACCATGGTTAAACACGTTACATTTACCATGTAAAACACTTTACTTTTACCATGTAAAACACTTTACGTTTACCATGTAAAACACGTTACATTTACCATGTAAAACACTTTACGTTTACCATGTAAAACACTTTACGTTTACCATGGAAAGCACGTTACGTTTACCATGGAAAGCACGTTACGTTTACCATGTAAAACACGTTACGTTTACCATGTAAAACACGTTACATTTACCATGTAAAACACGTTACATTTACCATGTAAAACACGTTACATTTACCATGTAAAACACGTTACGTTTACCATGTAAAACACGTTACGTTTACCGTGTAAAACACGTTACGTTTACCGTGTAAAACACATTACGTTTACCGTGTAAAACACGTTACGTTTAC
>NW_013957937.1:0-520 GCF_001266775.1 Austrofundulus limnaeus
GTCAGTGGATCAGACAGAGACGGGATATAATTGGAATAAGGACCATAGGAGGGGAGCAAAAATTGGCATTATTTGCTGATGACATGTTGCTTGTTATTTCTCATCCTACGCAGGTTCTCCCCAAATTAATGAAAATCTTATCAGATTTTGGTTTATACTCAGGGTACAGGGTTAATGTGAACAAAACACAGGTACTTACGGTAAATTATGACCCACCAGCTGAAATTAAAAACTGCTATAAATGGAAGTGGGAGGCGGACAATATTAGGTATCTGGGGGTGGTGATCCATCGTGATCCTAATGAAATGTTTGAAGCCAATTATGCCCCCTTAAACTTAGCCATAAAGTCAGATATCCAAAGATGGAATGCCATGCCTTTCTTAGACCTACACTCCAGGATTGAGTCAGTTAAATTAAACATTTTTCCCCGATTTTTGTATTTATTTCAATCCCTGCCAGTTCCCATACCGTCAAAACAATTTGTAGAATGGGATAAGATGCTGTCCAAATACATTTGGAA
>NW_013957937.1:1458-2018 GCF_001266775.1 Austrofundulus limnaeus
ACTTAAAGTTGACGCCACATGAGTTGGTGACAGGTAGACAGATGCCAACACCAGTCCTGAGAACTAGTGGCAAGGTAAGTGGCAAGCTCTATCTTTGTTGGAGGATGAAATGAAACAATATGTAAAGTACTTAGCTGCTTTACATAGAGACATTTTCACCTATGTCAGCAAGGTACAAAAAGAGGACACACCTGCTGAACAGAAGGGTGATGTTTTGAAACCAGGAGACAAAGTGTTTGTAAAAGTTTTTAGGAGGAAGTGGTTTAATGAGCGTCGTGAAGGACCATATGAAGTGATTCAGAACACAGGAACGGCGGTACAAGTCAAAGGTTCTCCTACATGGTATCATCTGTCACATTGTGTCAAAGCACCGACAGAGGACACACCTTGTCTCCAGGTACAAGGACCAGAGGACTCTGTAAGACAGGAGAATGGACAAGATCAGCTTCAAGATGGAACTAACAATGACCCTGACCTTGTTGCTGATGGCATGGACAACAATGACACTAGAGATGACAATGCCAATATTGAATGGGAATGAAGATTTGCCACCATTGACC
>NW_013957937.1:3018-3748 GCF_001266775.1 Austrofundulus limnaeus
AAAAAAAAAAAAAAAAAAAAAAAGATAGAAGTTGGTACTAATGCAGACCTGATGTGACATCTCCTGCTGGATTAAAAATAGTGACGGGACACTTTGCTCCGCAGAATGCTGTAGAGGTCATTGCTGTGTCGTTAATTGTCAGCTAGTGAAATGTCAGGTGCTTTTAGCTGTCATCACAAAGGATAGATGTAACAAAAAAGAGCAGGCTGGAGCTACTGAGAGCTCTGCTGAAAGGACTTGTGAAACACAGGCCTGTAATTATCACACTGCTCCCCCGAGGCCCAGAACGAGCGCCCACGTTCCCCTGCAGCAGCTGGAGGTAGAGGAGCTGAACTCACTGGGGCTTCAATCAGCTTCATATAGGCAGAGGAAGAGCAGCTGCTCATCAGATGACTACTCACCATACAGACAAGAGGCTTTGTGGGAAACATCAAGATTTAAAGTCATTCCAGCGCACAGTGAGAGGAAAAACATATTTATGTCAAATAAAATTTTAGTTTTAAGAATATCTGATGAACCACTAAACAAACATTCAGAAAGTAACACTTTACATCTTCAGCTGATCTGGAGTCAGACCAATTCAAGATGGCCACCTCAGCTAACAGACAGTACCCAACACAACAGTGGCTATGATTCAGCTCATTTACAGACGTTATGTGATGTGGAGGTAGCTGAGAGTCATTCACATAATCAACTTCAACTGATGATCGTAATTTAAACTCTGCATTCC
>NW_013957938.1:0-748 GCF_001266775.1 Austrofundulus limnaeus
GTTCATAGGAGGTGGGTATCAACATGCTTTTTAAAAAAATATTTCAGGTCTAATATAAGAAACTAATATTAACGTGCAAAAACAGATTCATGTCAAAACCAGTAACCTTATCCATTTCAGATTAGTTTGCCCACATCAGCATCTGTGCGCGTGTGTGTGCATGTGTTTTCGTGTCCAGCGTGTGCGCGCTCGCTATGTGAATTCTTCAGCTTTGTGTCTGTGTGAGTTTGAGGCTCGGCTTAATTTAGCAGGTGCACGCTGACAGTTCTTGAATGAGTGCCAGGGCTGCTGTTAGAAGGATAAGAAAGAGGAGGCGCTCGGCGTGCATCTGTGTGGAGCTCGGCTGTGACAGATGGGGACGGTTTAACTTATAGAGTTTTGTTAAGATCTGTAGGTTTCTCTGACGCGCTCTGTGCCAAACAGGTGTGGAGTCTAAAAACACCACAGAGAGAAAGAAAGGTGAACGAGCCTCGGCTGACTTATTTGTCTGGCGGCGGTGTTTGTGCTGATGGAAAGAAGCTCTGCTGTTTTGGTCCAATCTTTGTGTGGGCCCACGCTTGTTACAGGTTTTCCCTTCGGAAGACACAGAAGCTTGTTTTTGTTGCAAATACAAACAATTAACTCTTTACTGAGACCAACGTTAATATAAAATGTTACCTAACACAAATAAGACATCTTTATAAGATTTATAATCTTACATGTGCAAAATAAGAAGAATCTCCAAAAAAAAAAGAACAGTCTACCATTC
>NW_013957938.1:1748-2250 GCF_001266775.1 Austrofundulus limnaeus
GTGCTGGTGATGGCTGTGCGCCCATGGTGCAAGCTGGCTGTGGGGTCCCAGGTGGCCCTCATGACAGTTATTGATGTTCAGGTGTTCAGCTCCTCTCACACGGGGACCCTGCAGCCACACACACACACGTGTGCACAAACGCACACGCGCCGACACATGAAACAGAAACAATCCATGAAGATGCATTACAACGCGGCACGTATTCAGAAAACATGCATGTTGTCGTACCCCGGCTCTGTTCTGCATATAAACTGTGTTTTAGTGTTTTAGCGCTGGGGGAAGTGTAAACAACACACTAACAAGTCCAACAGAGAATTGCAGCTGCAAAGCTGCCTGGAGAGAATTACAGGTTTTTTTTTTTCCTGTGTGACATAAAAAACAACAAGCTTTGTGAACGTGTGTGTGCAGTCCAGCTCGTGTGCTACCTCTGCTGCAAAGCTTTTGGACCTTTTCTTTTTTTTGTGTGTGTTTTTGTGCTGTGGAACAGCCAGTGTCGGTACCA
>NW_013957939.1:0-810 GCF_001266775.1 Austrofundulus limnaeus
TTTTTTTTTCATTTTTAGCATTTTTTTTTCTAAAGCCCAGTCACCTGCACAGTTCTGTTCTTTTGCACACTACTGGACCTTATTATATGTCCTTCAAACATGACACAGAGACAAGAAGTTATGATCAGTTTGACAAAAAGCAGTTCATGTATTGTAAACTGTGTTTGCCATGAGACAGTTTGTTTCAAAAAATTGGCTTACGTCTTGCAGTTTCTTGACAACACAAAGAAAATCAAAGAACTTTTTGAGCAGTTTGAAGGCTTGACATGCCACAAAATGCTGTCACTTTAAGACAATGAATGACAACAAATGGCTTTTGATTTGAAGCACCGCGTGATTCATGTCAATGTCAGCGCTATTCAAATATTAAAGCTTTTAATAATTATTTGCCCCACTTGACACGTCAAAGCATGCAGAAATAAACAACAAAAACTGAAATATGTCACAATATAAAAAAGTTCTTTGAAAATAAAACAAGTGAAAAAAAACTTCAACTCCTGTTCATTTCTAGTCTATTATTTTGACATCATTCACATTCGCTGCTCCTGAGTATTAGTAGTTAGTAAATAATTAGTATATATTGTATTATTAGTATATTAGTGTGGTGGACATTAGTTTTCTGAATCACTAATGACACAGAACTTACAGATTGCAATGCAATATTTTCCCGGGAAAATAATAGGATAAATGTTGCTTAATATTTAATAGGTTTTTTTGTTTTGTTTTGGGGGTTTTTTGCACAGCAGCCCCACCATTTTTCTCCCTCCCGCAAGTAGGGGTTGTGTCTCAAAAAACATTCCTATCAAATAG
>NW_013957939.1:1810-2249 GCF_001266775.1 Austrofundulus limnaeus
TGTCGGGCAGGTAACATTTGTTGTCACCTGCCCGATAAGGCAGGTAAAAAAATAAAATCTTGTCGAACTCTGCCTGGAAGTACTTGATACTGTTTAAAACCAATGTGGGTATTGTGCAAATAGAAGTCCCTGTATTTTTTTCCTTTAGCCACAGATGCTAACAGGAGCTGCTTGATTTCACTAATGAAAACTAATGCTTTCAAATTGCCATCCCAGACACTCATCCAAATTGTTTATTAAGGGTTAGAAGATCAGAAAGGATAATTTATTGCACAATCACAATGGACAGTCAGCGGCCTCATGATGAATCCTGATAAGGTTAATTAGACCGACCTGACTAATAATATCAATGTCTTATGAAAGCAACTTTCTTTTTTTGATAACAAACATGAGCTAAATGGAGCCAAACATAAAAGACAATATAGGGCCTATATATATG
>NW_013957940.1:0-538 GCF_001266775.1 Austrofundulus limnaeus
TTATTACATTACTGGCTGCATTTATTACATTTTTTCATTATATTTTTAATACTACTCCAATAATGTAATAGCCAGCCAATAATGTTTTGAGTGTAAATATAACTGTTAGCAAATTGGTATTACTTTTTGGCTCAAAAAGGTTATTACATTATTGGAAGGTTATTACAATAATGACTAAATTACATTTAGAATGGCTAAAATTATTGCATCATTTGCAGGTATTATTTTATTGGCCATTATTATATTATTGGGCACTACAAGGCCCAAGCAACCAAAAACATTTTAGGTCTCTCACTGGAACACAACGATGGAAAACAAAATAAAGACACCTTAGGAAGAAGCTGTTTATTTCCTGATCCTTCCTGATCACACTGTAGTTTTCAACTCATCGCTAACATTTTTTCACTGAATGGTCAGACAGGCAAGTAGGATTTTTTTTTACAGCATTCAGCAAAATTGTAACTGAAAACTAAAACTTAAAAACAGTAAATATATGTGAAAGTGTCAGTGCTTTTCAAGACTTTTGCAAAATAAAAGC
>NW_013957940.1:2740-3295 GCF_001266775.1 Austrofundulus limnaeus
TTTTCTAATTAGAAAACTGACATTTATATAATAATAATAACACTGAAATCTACTGATTAGTAACATGCACACCTTGAGATTTTCAAATGCTAATTTTCAATGTTTGGCATCTAAATTTATGTAGCTTAGCATAGCATTGATGAGACAACATGTAAAGGCCAGCTGTACATGCTGCAGGTACCTGCAAGCTTTTGTTTGTATCAGGACAGACAGATACCATAACATGCAAAATAAAGGCCAGTCTTTAGCCATAAAGCCATCCAATCACTGCAGAGAAATGCCTGATCAGTGGTGGGCACAGTTCTGCAAACCCGCTATGAGCGGAACTATTATTATTTTTTTGTTAAATGGTTAACAATTTAGGCTAAATTTATAAATATTTAACAGACTATACTTCCAATACTTTTGGTCAAACTGATCTCTTTCTCAGTAGAGAGTATTAACTTATATATTCACAAGGCTGTCTTTTTACGAAGCACAGCTTCTGACTCCAATACAGCCTTTAACATCATTCTAAACAAAACCTGAACAAGAATTTGTCAAAAAATATAATAA
>NW_013957941.1:0-1249 GCF_001266775.1 Austrofundulus limnaeus
CCACAGACGTGCATTCAGATCAACTCTGTTTCTTCAAAAACTCATTTTTAAATCTGCTTCAGCTGCTGACTGATTTTGTAGCATTTAGCCTTTAGCTACTGTTTACTGATTTTAGATAGACTTTTACAACATTTAGTTTTTAGATGCTGCCACTTTTAGCTATTAGCTTTTAGTAACATTTAGTTTTTAGCTGCTGCCAACTTTAGCTATTAGCTTTTTGTAACATTTAGTTTTTAGTTGCTGCCACCTCTAGCTATTAGCTTTTTGTAACATTTAGTTTTTAGCTGCTGCCACCTCTAGCTATTAGCTTTTAGTAACATTTAGTTTTTAGCTGCTGCCAACTTTAGCTATTAGCTTTTTTAACAATTAGTTTTTAGCTGCTGCCACCTTTAGCTATTAGCTTTTTGTAACATTTAGTTTTTAGCTGCTGCCAACTTTAGCTATTAGCTTTTTTAACATTTAGTTTTTAGCTGCTGCCACCTTTAGCTATTAGCTTTTTTGTAGTGTTTAGTTTTAAGCTGCTGCCACCTTTAGCTGTTTGCTTTTTTCAATGTTTAGTTTTTAGCTGCTGCCAACTTTAGCTATTAGCTTTTTTAACAATTAGTTTTTAGCTGCTGCCACCTTTAGCTATTAGCATTATGCAACATTTAGTTTTAGCTGCTGCCAACTTTAGCTATTAGCTTTTTTGTAGTGTTTAGTTTTAAGCTGCTGCCATCTTTAGCTGTTTGCTTTTTTCAATGTTTAGTTTTTAGCTGCTGCCAACTTTAGCTATTAGCTTTTATGCAACTTTTAGTTTTTAGCTGCTGCCACCTTTAGCTATTTGCTTTTGCAATGTTTAGCTTTTAGCTGCTGCCACCTTTAGCTATTTGCTTTATGCAACATTTAAATTTTAGCTGCTGCCACCTTTAGCTATTAGTTTTTAGTAACATTTAGTTTTTAGCTGCTGCCAACTTTAGCTATTTGCTTTTTTGCCACTTTTAGCCATCAGCTGCTGCCATTATAGCTTTTATACAACATTTATTTTTACCTACTAGCTGCTTTTAGTAAAATGAGGTTTTTAGCTTTCTTGCATCTGTTCTTTGTTTAGTTGCTAACACTTTTAGCTTTTGCAACTTTTAGTTTTTATCTTTTTTGCATCTTTTACTTGTTTAGCCGCTGCCAGCTGTAGTTAGTAATTTATTTAGTAAATTTGAACTTTTAGATGCCACTTTTAGCTATTTTTAGTATTTAGATTTTGGCACTTTTAGCT
>NW_013957942.1:0-673 GCF_001266775.1 Austrofundulus limnaeus
AATCAAAGTACACAGACACTGTCAATCAAAGTACACAGATACTGTCAATCAAAGTAAACAGATACTGTTAATCAAAGTACACAGACACTGTCAATCAAAGTACACAGATACTGTCAATCAAAGTAAACAGACACTGTCAATCAAAGTCCACAGATACTGTCAATCAAAGTAAACAGATACCGTCAATCAAAGTACACAGACACTGTCAATCAAAGTAAACAGATACCGTCAATCAAAGTAAACAGATACTGTCCAAGTACACAGACACTGTCAATCAAAGTCCACAGATACTGTCAATCAAAGTACACAGATACTGTCCAAGTACACAGACACTGTCAATCAAAGTCCAATACTGTCCAAGTACACAGACACTGTCAATCAAAGTCCACAGATACTGTCCAAGTACACAGACACTGTCAATCAAAGTCCAATACTGTCCAAGTACACAGACACTGTCAATCAAAGTCCACAGATACTGTCCATCAAAGTACACAGACACTGTCAATCAAAGTACACAGATACTGTCAATCAAAGTAAACAGATACCGTCAATCAAAGTACACAGACACTGTCAATCAAAGTACACAGACACTGTCAATCAAAGTACACAGATACTGTCAATCAAAGTACACAGATACTGTCAAAGTACACAGACACTGTCAATCAAAGTATAC
>NW_013957942.1:1673-2249 GCF_001266775.1 Austrofundulus limnaeus
TACTGTCAATCAAAGTACACAGATACTGTCCAAGTACACAGACACTGTCAATCAAAGTCCACAGATACTGTTAATCAAAGTACACAGATACTGTCCAAGTACACAGACACTGTCAATCAAAGTCCACAGATACTGTTAATCAAAGTACACAGATACTGTCCAAGTACACAGACACTGTCAATCAAAGTCCACAGATACTGTCAATCAAAGTCCACAGATACTGTCAATCAAAGTCCACAGATACTGTCAATCAAAGTACACAGACACTGTCAATCAAAGTAAACAGATACTGTCAAAGTACACAGACACTGTCAATCAAAGTACACAGATACTGTCAATCAAAGTACACAGATACTGTCAAAGTACACAGACACTGTCAATCAAAGTACACAGACACTGTCAATCAAAGTAAACAGATACTGTCAAAGTACACAGACACTGTCAATCAAAGTACACAGATACTGTCAATCAAAGTACACAGATACTGTCAAAGTACACAGACACTGTCAATCACACTGTCAATCAAAATACACAGATACTGTCAATCAAAGTACACAGATACTGTTAATCAAAGTA
>NW_013957943.1:0-810 GCF_001266775.1 Austrofundulus limnaeus
GACTTTTACTTTTACTAAAGTAATTTTTTGTTAAGATACTTGTACTTTTACTCAAGTATCACTTTGTGGTACTTTATACAACACTGAATTTTGGGACTTAATCCTGCAACCTTCTTGCTGCCACCTTTGCCTTTGGCAAAGATAGTCTCCATCTCCATCTTCTCCCGCTTCTCTGTACTGGGGTCGTGAAGGCAACAGGTCCAGGAGAGAAACCCAGACCTCCCTCTCCCAAGCAACATGTTCCAACTCATCCTGAGGGACCCCAAGGCGTTCCCAGGCCAGGGAGGATACATAATCCCTTGAGCAAGTCCTGGGTCTTCCCTGGAGCCTCCTACCAGTGGGACGAGCCCAGAACACCTGTAAAGGGAGGCGCCCAGGAGGCATCCTAATCAGATGCCCGAACCACCTCAGCTGACTGCAAAGATAATAAACAAAATTTAAAAATATCTATAGATGCATGGTCTACTCTTAAAATATTGACCTTTGACACCTGCAGTAGGGCTGCGTTCTTGTTCCCACTTGATTTGGATCAAGTACAACTTTGGTCAAATCACTGAAGGTCTTTTTTATTTCCACAATAGATCTGATGGGAAGTTCTTTACCTTGTCAAGTGTGTGAACGATCATTCTGAGGGATTATCTCTCTGCTGATGACTTTGGACTCTCTGACTAAAAAAATTCTCCTCTGATTGACAGACCCCTGGGGTAATCAGTAACTTGGGCCAAACCATCAGCATCCAAAAAACTAATGTTATGGAGTCAGGGTGTGGACATAAGTCAGGGTGTGGACATAAGTCAGGGTGTGGACATA
>NW_013957943.1:1810-2248 GCF_001266775.1 Austrofundulus limnaeus
AAATAATACAATTAATCCAACTCATCCTGAAAAACAGGAAAGTTGGGAGCCTAAACGCTAAAGGTTTGTTAAGATGTGATGTTTCTATTTGACCACAAGATGGAGACAAAGTTTAAAGGAATTTGTTGTGAAAGTTTTCTACTAACACAGGTTATGGTGGTGTGAATGCTGATGTAGCCTTCACTCTGTCTTCCTGTTTATAATTATTTACAAACTTTTCTTTTTTTGGGGGGGAGGGTCATATAATTTCTTTATCATATGTTCAGCAATATTAAGACTGAAGTGTTCAAAAGTTCTGCTCATTCAGGAGATGGGAGCTTTGAATTTTGAGGTTTTAAAGTTCTAACTTTTTTAGTACCATAAAATTAACATGGATTTGTTTTTCTTGTGCTTGGTTACTGGTTAGCTAATTTTAATTTTCAGCTACTATTTATTTAT
>NW_013957944.1:0-939 GCF_001266775.1 Austrofundulus limnaeus
GTGTGTGTGTGTGTGTGTGTGTGTGTGTGTGTGTGTGTCAGAGACAGTAAAATGGACTCAGCCAAAACCCTGAAGTGGAAGCCAAGAGCTGCCAGACCCAGAATACTACCACTTTGTTTCTATGTGTGGAGGGATACAGGGAGGGTTAAGGAGGGGGCAACTGACCCAGTCTGAACAAATTTGGGTCACTCTGCTGATAAGAACATGGCCCATGTCTGCAAACTGGGGTTCTGCTCTGTGCCTCATGTTGCCTGTCATTTCTGACTTCCAGTGATCTGAGGCCTATTATACAACTGTACAAGAAACATGCTTTTGGATTTCTTTTTCCATTTGTGTCCACATTAGCAGAGTTGACTAATTGCTGAAAAGCTGAACTGTCGGCACAAACAAAATTTGAGCTGTCAGACAATTGTTGAGGTTAATTTGAAGGTAACACAAAGAACCCGAGGTGTTGGTACTAATTACACACCGAACAAAACCAAAGTAATTAAGAAAGGTTAAAGGTTGAAAGAAGTTAAGCTGTAAAACTGTTGTGATGTTTACAATAAGCACTTTGTCTTCAAAACTATAACTGTTTTAATTTTGTTTTCTTGTAAAATTGTTAACTAATTGTGTTAACAGTTAGAAATTCTACAATCTTGTTTAGAAAAGATATGTTTGCTGTGATGCGCTCATTACTCACATACAGTAATTGATTTAAATTTGCAAACTGTGCTGATAGGAATCGTTTCTCATTGCTTTAAAAACAAAACCATTCACCCACCATTTACAAAAACTATTTTAAACATGAGTTAGTTCATGTACAGAACACAATGACATGAATAAAAACATAGTTCTGAACTTGTTGTGAAGTATTTTGGAGACATCACTGCAGCACAAATACCAAAGTTCTGTTTAAACACCCTTCCAAGTTGATAACAGGTTGTTACATTGTCAATC
>NW_013957944.1:1939-2248 GCF_001266775.1 Austrofundulus limnaeus
CTAATAATCTGTTTCAGAACATCTGAGGGGACATCTTTACAGAAGAGGCACGACAGAGGCTTCGCCAGCAGCCTCTTTGTTGTACTTATGTAATTGTCATGTTCATTGGGAATTTTATTGAAACAATAACAAAGCACATGTCCACAAATTAGCTTCACTTTCTCCCATTCAACAACTCATTGTCTGCAGTGCCTGTGAGGGCTTACAGTAATGGATGATTGGAGAGGAGAATGGAAGCGGAGTGTGTGTGTTTGTGTGTGTGTGTGTGTGTGTGTGTGTGTGTGTGTGTGTGTGTGTGTGTGTGTGTGT
>NW_013957945.1:0-896 GCF_001266775.1 Austrofundulus limnaeus
TAATAAAGGCAAACAATGCAAAAAAACAATTTATTTTTCATATTTTATCAATAAATACATTGATCAAAATAATGTCACAGTAAAAACAAGTTTAGCTCATTTAATTCACCAGAACCTTGATTAGAATCTTGTAATCCCATATTGTATTTAAATTTGTAGATATTTATGATAAACTTTAAACCTGACACTTTGACAGAACGAATGTCGGGTTGCGGTGCAAAACGTACAAACCAAAACCACATCTTTAATTAGGGTCATGACCTACAAAGATGCATGTTTTACTGTTAATATTGTTTAATTGCCATAAGGAAAGCAACATCCGTAGGCCATGAATGGCAGCGAAATGTGCAGCTGAGCCGAGCAGAACTGCACCTCAAGCCGCACACAGTGATCTGAGGTGTCTTCTTTTTACAACCCTGGTACACATTCATTGACTTTTAAAGAAAATGTCAAATACAGTCATCACTGGGCTGAAGATGATTCTTAAATATAATTGCATCTAATGCAGGACACCCAGCTCCACAATGAATGACTGCTCCACAAGCACTCACACATACAACATCAGAGACACTAATTCTCCAAGATGACAGCAGACATAATCTTAGCCCAGCTCAATTCATCTACAGCGAGTGATAATAACCCAGTGTTTCAGAAGCCCTTTTCGAAACATTTATGTGATTTACATCAAATTCATGCAAATTTAGAGCAACAAAAACTGCCAATGTGCAGCTTAAACTTGCTTCATTGCCTAGAGATGCTTCACAGCAGCAAAAACTGCCTAAAATATTTTTTCAAAGTCTGTATAATCATTTTTTTTCAACATTAACAAAAATAAAAAGACTAATTAAAAATAAAAAGTCTTTACAGATGGGAATAGTAATGGTTCAGTATTAGTC
>NW_013957945.1:1896-2248 GCF_001266775.1 Austrofundulus limnaeus
GTGTTAACGAGCAGTTGGACAGGTGTACCTAATAAAGTGGCCGATGGTAGTGGAAGAACAAAATGCAAAGAAATTGGCAGGTTTAAGTAAAGGGACAATCAAAACAAAACAGGAACATTGGCATTTTTGAACCCAAAAAGCCAAAGAAGTATATTGGAAGAGGCTTGGATGGAAAAAAAGGCAGACAAAAAAAGACAATGTTGAAGAAGCATAGGTCTGGGAAACTATTGTGATCTGGTTTTATTTTCTCCATTACCACCTAGTACTTCTCATCATAGCAGAAAAACATAATGCAGTCCAGTATACCAGGTAAGTACCAAAGACATGCCAGGTATATATACTGTATATATAC
>NW_013957946.1:0-1247 GCF_001266775.1 Austrofundulus limnaeus
ACCTGAAGGTGATTGTTAAATTTCTCATGAATCTTGGCATGCATTTGAGCAGAAGTTGTTGAAAAGTAATTAAAAGATGAACATTTAGAGCGGATTCATGTTTGGATCAAACCAATTCAAGATGGCCGCCACAAAAATGGCTTTCAGTCACAGAGTTTTACAGATACTGAGCTAAAATGAAGTGTGGGAGTAGCTGAGAGTCATCCCCAACACAAACTTTGAGTCCAACATCTTGTGATATCACATACTGTATAATTTTTTTATTTACTTTTATTATTTTGTGGATTTTTCTTTTGTCTCCTGAGTGAAACTGCATCATTTTATTACCGTATTTATTGGTGTTTATTGTGTCAACGCTTCATAACACTCACACTAGGTTGATTTTTTTAGAGTATATCTAATTCCACAATGTTTGTACTATTTTAACAATTAATTTATCAAAACATTCAGCTCCTTCAGGACATTCAGGCTATGACTTATGCTATTTCAGCTATTTATAGTTTTTTAGCTATTTCACTTTTTTTGACTATTTCTTCCCCATTAGAATGGAGCAGTTTTCAACAACCTTAAAATACTTCAAAATGTTTCTAAATCTTTGCAGCACCTTAAACAATTTGTTCTGGTTCTGCTATTTTCACTCACCACTCCTCCATAGTCAGAGCTCACGCTGGCTTGTGGCCCGTTCTGCTCTCGCCTATATGAGCTTAAAAGCTGAAAAATTACATTAATGTAGCTAATTCTAGCTATTTTTGCTTATTCTAGATTTTTTTCTGCTACAGTATATCAGCTATGTTTTTGCTTCTTTCTGCTAATTTCAGCTATTTCTGCTTCGCTTTCTATATTCAGCTATTTGCTGCAATTTTAGATGATGTTCAGCTGTTATTAGCCAAAGTTAACTTTTTAGGCCAAATTCACATTTTGGTGGCTATCTTAGTTTTTTCTGCTGAAAAACTGCCACAAACCTGAGCTCCTTATCCTTATAAGAATTTCCAGCTAAATTTTCAGCTGTTTTACTGCAGATTTTGTCTGTTTGAGCTAGTTTACAAGAAATTGTCACTTTTTTTGCTTTCTTCTCTGATAATTTTACAATTTTAAAACCCCTTTCACAATCTGGGTTATAATTTTAACTTCTGCTACATTTAGCTTGTTTTTATGCTAATTTTAGCTTTTTTCTCATTTTTTTCAGCTATAATTCTACTTCTTTCTGCTATTTGTCTGCCATTTTCTACTTTTTTGTGCTTCTATCT
>NW_013957947.1:0-643 GCF_001266775.1 Austrofundulus limnaeus
GTGTGTGTGTGTGTGTGTGTGTGTGTGTGTGTGTGTTCACATCAGCTCATGAGCCTGAAGAAAAACACACCTCTCTGTCCTCTTCAGATGCAGCAGAAGACATTCGACCACAAACAGATATGTAACAGTTCAATACAAAATATCATGTTCAGAGGTGTACACAAAACAAGACAACAACAAAAAAACAGATTGTTGGATTTAGAAATTATGTAGACAATTTCCACTCAACTGAGTTGAATGAGTGTAACTTTTACATTTATTTTAAACAAAAATGTAAAAGTTACTTTATACGGAGCCCACGAGGGGACATGGGGGATTTTTTTCTTTTTGCGTTCCAACGCAAAAGTGTTACGTTATCTCGCAATACGTTTTGCGTTCCCACGCAAAAGTATTGCGTTACCTCGCAATACGTTTTGTATTCCCACGCAAAAGTATTGCATTACCTCGCAATACGTTTTGCATTCCCACGCAAAAGTATTACGTTATCTGGCAATACCTTTTGCATTCCCACGCAAAAGTATTGCGTTACCGCGCAATACCTTTTGCACTCCCACGCAAAAGTATTGCGTTATCTCGCAATATGTTTTGCGTTCCCACGCAAAAGTATTGCATTATCTCGCAATACATTTTGCTTTCCCACGCA
>NW_013957947.1:2941-3268 GCF_001266775.1 Austrofundulus limnaeus
CAAAAGTATTGCGTTATCTCGCAATATGTTTTGCGTTCCCACGCAAAAGTATTGCATTATCTCGCCATACATTTTGCTTTCCCACGCAAAAGTATTGCGTTACCTCTCAATACCTTTTGCATTCCCACGCAAAAGTGTTGCGTTACCTCGCAATACCTTTTGCGTTCCCACGCAAAAGTTTTGCGTCACCTCGCGATACTTTTTGCACTCCCACGCAAAAGAATTGCATTACCTCGCAATACGTTTTGCATTCCCACGCAAAAGTATTACGTTATCTGGCAATACCTTTTGCATTCCCACGCAAAAGTATTGCGTTACCTCGCAATA
>NW_013957947.1:4268-4545 GCF_001266775.1 Austrofundulus limnaeus
GTTGTGGATCCAATCCAACACTTTGGGAATAGCAGATTTGGGGACATAGCGTACTCCAGGTGGCCCAGTACCTGGGTCAGGATCGGACTGAAGCGCAAGCTGGAGGGTGTTCTCAATATCCCAGGTAAGTGTTCCTACGAAACATGAGGAAGGAAGAATATGGTGAGTAGTTTCGCTTGTAGAGGATGATGAGAACTGCCTGGAGAGTGCATCTGGTTTTACGTTCCTAGAGCCGGGTCTGTAAGAGATGGTGAAGTTAAAACGGGCAAAAAACAAT
>NW_013957948.1:0-849 GCF_001266775.1 Austrofundulus limnaeus
CCTGGTCCAGTACCACAGCAGACCTGGTCCAGTACCACAGCAGACCTGGTCCAGTACCACAGCAGACCTGGTCCAGTACCACAGCAGACCTGGTCCAGTACAGGAGCAGACCTGGTCCAGTACCACAGCAGACCTGGTCCAGTTTCACAGCAGACCTGGTCCAGTACCACAGCAGACCTGGTCCAGTTCGGGAGCAGACCTGGTCCAGTTCGGGAGCAGACCTGGTCCAGTACAGGAGCAGATCTGGTCCAGTACCACAGCAGACCTGGTCCTGTACCACAGCAGACCTGGTCCTGTACCACAGCAGACCTGGTCCAGTACCACAGCAGATCTGGTCCAGCACGGGAGCAGATCTGGTCCAGCACGGGAGCAGACCTGGTCCAGCACGGGAGCAGACCTGGTCCAGTACAGGAGCAGACCTGGTCCAGTACCACAGCAGACCTGGTCCAGTACCACAGCAGACCTGGTCTGGTGTTGGACAACATAAGTCCTGGGATGTGGTTCTGACTCAGGGGGTTCTCCTGAGGATTTCTGGTCCAGTTTGGAAGCAGCAGAACTGCTGAGTCATGTCAGGTGGTTCAGACACGAATGAAGGTGACCCACATGGACCCGGTTCTGAAGAACTGGTCCCAGAACACAAACAGAACCTTTTTATTTCAACAGAAATGTTTCAGAACCAGATCCATCTTCAGAGATCTGATCTCTGCTAATCTCTGATCTAATCTGGAGAGATTAACTTGTTGTTAGTAAACAAATAAAACCTGGATTAATTAAAACGTAGATTAAATGTTCTACTTTGTTTGTTTGTTTGTTTGTTTGTTTGTTTGTTTGTTTGTTTGTTTGTTTGTT
>NW_013957948.1:1849-2247 GCF_001266775.1 Austrofundulus limnaeus
AGGTCCAGGTCCAGGTCCAGGTCCAGGTCCTGGTTCGGGTCGGTTCTGGATCTGGTACCTGAGGCAGTTTAGGGTCGTTGATGTCCCAGGTGAGCTTCATTCCGACTGAACAAACACAGTCTGACTCGTCCCGCTGGTCCGCGCGGGACATGATCCCGGTCCAGGTTCTGATCCTCAAGTCCTAGCACTGGCCCCGCTCCGGGTCCGGGTCCGGGTCCTGGTCCTGGTCCTGGTGCCTCTGATCTCTGATCCAGGATTAATGATCCTTCAGGTTTTAACCTTTAAAACTTTAGAAGTTTGACAGAAAAAAAACCTGCGAGGAGGTGAGAGAGTCTGTGGAGTCAGGTGAGTCTGAGGGAGAGAGGAGGGAGGTGGGAGAGAGGGAGGAGGGAGGAGGA
>NW_013957949.1:0-776 GCF_001266775.1 Austrofundulus limnaeus
CCCCCCTTCCTCTACAGTCGCCTCACTGGAATAAATTGGTTTATGAATAAATGAGCCTACTTTCTCCATCTTGTTAACATTGTTCTTTCGTGAAAATTCACGGCTTTTCTTTCCAGTCCACTTCAACTTTATGCCCGAGGGCATATATTAAAAATACATATGGAAAGAGATAATGCACACACAATGCAAATTTGTTAAGGGGTGTCACTGCGTAACAAGGGCAGATAAGATGTCACCCAAAAATCACCCGCAAAATTCCAAGACATAGTATATTTTCAGCTGCAAGTAAGCCATGAAGTATGTTGCTTTTAGACAGACAATACAAGTATTCAGCATTAAGAGGCGTGCACCCACTGCCTGTTTGGATATGCCCGTTTACACACACACATGCTTATGCTCCTAAAACATCAGCCCATCCCTCAACATCACACATCTGTCAGAAAGTTTTCCTATACGTCTTGATCGTAACTCCGCCTGCAGGTCATTTGTATTATTCTGTCAGAGTAAACACGTGGATTAGTCCTGGATTGGCTACACAGGGACCATCATTAAAATAAAAATAGGCCATGTCTTCATCTTACAGTCAATTAAAGATGTGCACGAGTGCCCCGAGCACAACATCATTCTCTTCATATACCTACTAAACCCAAGGGTTTTAACTTATTATTTCCATATAACATAAAGGCTTCATTCTGACCTATCTATTATAAAATAATAATAATAATATTAGAAAAAAAATACTTTTTGAAAACTGAATCCCTGAGAGAGTACAACAC
>NW_013957949.1:1776-2247 GCF_001266775.1 Austrofundulus limnaeus
GGAGGAGGAGGAGGAGGACGCGTCAGCACGGCTTCCAAAATGAACATCAAACCTCTAAAGGATTTTTTTTCCCACTTAACTTTGATTAAAACAATAAAAGTTGCAGCAAAACATTATTTTAAAGTTCTATTTCTCCCTCATTTTCTTGATAATTATATTCAAATGAACACATTTTGGAGTGAGTGCGCGCGCCTTGCGCGCCTTGGAACTGGCAGCGGCGCACGTCCAGGCTCTGACTTTCATTTCTCTCCTCTCAAAATAGAGATATCGTTGAAAATTGACAGTGACAAGAGAGCTCAGAGGCTACAACACACTCAACACCCGTGTTAAATTCATCATCGGTGCCCCGGGTAGTGGCCATTAGCCGAGGACGACCCGCCTGACTGACATTTAAGGTAAACTGTTTAATTCTGTCCACTTATTACATTATCACTGCCAACGTGCAGGCAAGCCTGAGAGACTGAGAGGGGG
>NW_013957950.1:0-298 GCF_001266775.1 Austrofundulus limnaeus
GTAAACACTGTGACTTTTGTAAACACTTACTGTGATGTTTGTAAACACTTACTGTGACGTTTGTAAACACTTATTGTGACTTTTGTAAACACTTATTGTGACTTTTGTAAACACTTACTGTGACGTTTGTAAACACTTATTGTGACTTTTGTAAACACTTATTGTGACTTTTGTTAACACTTATTGTGATGTTTGTAAACACTCATTGTGACTTTTGTAAACACTCATTGTGACTTTTGTAAACACTTACTGTGATGTTTGTAAACACTTATTGTGACTTTTGTAAACACTTATTGTG
>NW_013957950.1:6588-6798 GCF_001266775.1 Austrofundulus limnaeus
TAAACACTTATTGTAAATTTTGTAAACACTTATTGAGACTTTTGTAAACACTTATTGTGAATTTTGTAAACACTTATTGTGACTTTTGTAAACACTTATTGTGAATTTTGTAAACACTTATTGAGACTTTTGTAAACACTTATTGTGACTTTTGTAAACACTTATTGTGAATTTTGTAAACACTTATTGTGACTTTTGTAAACACTTATT
>NW_013957950.1:7798-8165 GCF_001266775.1 Austrofundulus limnaeus
TTGTAAACACTTGTGACTTTTGTAAACACTTATTGTGACTTTTGTAAACACTTACTGTGACTTTTGTAAACACTTACTGTGACTTTTGTAAACACTTACTGTGACTTTTGTAAACACTGTGACTTTTGTAAACATTTACTGTGACTTTTGTAAACACTTACTGTGACGTTTTTAAACACTTATTGTGACTTTTGTAAACACTTATTGTGACGTTTGTAAACACTTATTGTGACTTTTGTAAACACTTACTGTGACGTTTTTAAACACTTATTGTGACGTTTGTAAACACTTATTGTGACTTTTGTAAACACTTATTGTGACTTTTGTAAACACTTATTGTGACTTTTGTAAACACTTATTGTGACTT
>NW_013957951.1:0-375 GCF_001266775.1 Austrofundulus limnaeus
ACCTGTATTTTACACAATGTGGGGGTTTGCCAGTTGGGCTTGTTTTCATAGAGCTGGTTGCTTGTTTTTGTTAGATCTGGCAACACAGGGTAGTTTAGTCTTTTAGCGCATGCGCACATGAAGAGACGGTACTGCTCGTGGTTCTGGAACAGAACGGAGCGAATGTGTTCACCGAGGAGCAGAAAGTGGAGACAGTGGGTCAGACGGAGTGGATGAATCTGTGGAGAAAACATTTCTAAGAAGAACTGGAGCGTTGGAGAGGAAATGAGCGCAGGTTTGTAGTTTTTTATTCTTTACAAGACGAAGTTAGCTAGCTGTAGCTTTGGTAGCAAACGGATTTAGCAATGAGCAAACTCTGAATCCTGAAGTCGGACT
>NW_013957951.1:1519-2237 GCF_001266775.1 Austrofundulus limnaeus
TGTATGACTATATCTGACTCAAGTCTTGCCAAAAATGTTTTTTGTATTAAATATATAAAATAAACGGTAAAATGACAAATATAAACAACAGAAAAACTGTTCAAAATCAACCTCTTCCTTACAAATCCCTTTGATCCAAATGGTTCAGGTTAAAGTCTTTGTATAATACTTCATTAGAGAATACTAACCTGTGTACTTTGACTAAGAACATGGACACAGTGTATAGTGTTATGCCTATACTATACTGTGTACTTGTGTGTACTTGTGTGTGGTGGCAGTAAGCGTTATCGTGCGTTTATCGTTATCCAGGTGAACTGCTCAATATATGGTGATATTGATTTTAGGCCATATCACCCAGCCCTAACAGAAGTGCTCCGACTGGACAGCAGAGGGGTACGAGTGGACCACCATCAAACCCCCCAGACAACTGTAAGTTAAACTCTTTTACTTTTAATAGTCACAACAAGACAACTCAGTGCTTTACACAAACAAAAACATTTTGACAAAGTGCAAAAGAACAGTAAGAATATAGAAAATTCAAATGACAGAAGGTCAAAGAATGACTATATTATAAAACTGCTTTTATAAACAGGCTTCTGATTAAGAATTGGAAGAAAAGAGAAAAACGTAATGAAACCAGACAATAGTGTTAAAGTAAGGATTTAATCAAATAATATAAAATATCTCATCATAAATCCACTAGGGCTCTGTATTGGCA
>NW_013957952.1:0-685 GCF_001266775.1 Austrofundulus limnaeus
CAGTTAAAGTCTGGTGGTTTTAAAAAGGGAGAACCAGTTAAAGTCTGGTGGTTTTAAATAAGGGAGAACCAGTTAAAGTCTGGTGGTTTTAATAAGGGAGAACCAGTTAAAATCTGGTGGTTTTAAATAAGTGAGAACCAGTTAAAGTCTGGTGGTTTTAAAAACGGGAGAACCAGTTAAAGTCTGGTGGTTTTAAAAAGGGAGAACCAGTTAAAGTCTGGTGGTTTTAAAAAGGTAAAACCAGTTAAAATCTGGTGGTTTTAAAAAGGGAAAACCAGTTAAAATCTGGTGGTTTTAAAAAGGTAAAACCAGTTAAAGTCTGGTTGTTTTAAAAAGGGAGAACCAGTTAAAGTCTGGTGGTTTTAAATAAGGGAGAACCAGTTAAAGTCTGGTGGTTTTAAAAACGGGAGAACCAGTTAAAGTCTGGTGATTTTAAAAAGGGAGAACCACTTAATGTTTGGTGGTTTTAAATAAGGGAGAACCAGTTAAAATCTGGTGGTTTTAAATAAGGGAGAACTAGTTAAAGTCTGGTGGTTTTAAATAAGTGAGAACTAGTTAAAGTCTTGTGGTTTTAAAAACGGAAAAACCAGTTAAAGTCTGGTGGTTTTAAAAAGTGAGAACCAGTTAAAGTCTAGTGGTTTTAAATAGGGAGAACCACTTAATGTCTAGTGGTTTTAAATAGGGA
>NW_013957952.1:4444-4834 GCF_001266775.1 Austrofundulus limnaeus
GGGAGAACCAGTTAAAGTCTGGTGGTTTTAAAAAGGGAGAACCAGTTAAAGTCTGGTTGTTTTAAAAAGGGAGAACCAGTTAATGTCTGGTGGTTTTAAAAAGGGAGAACCAGTTAAAGTCTGGTGGTTTTAAAAAGGGAAGACCAGTTACAGTCTGGTGGTTTTAAAAAGGGAGAACCAGTTAATGTCTGGTGGTTTTAAATAAGTGAGAACCAGTTAAAGTCTGGTGGTTTTAAAAAGGGAGAACCAGTTAAAGTCTGAGGGTTTTAAATAAGTGAGACCCAGGTAAAATCTGGTGGTTTTAAAAAGGGAGAACCAGTTAAAATCTGGTGGTTTTAAATAAGTGAGAACCAGTTAAAGTCTGGTGGTTTTAAAAAGGGAGAACCAGTT
>NW_013957953.1:0-1246 GCF_001266775.1 Austrofundulus limnaeus
GTAGGGTAGGACTACAGGGGTCTTCAGTGGTGGGATGTAGGGTAGGTCTACAGGGGTCTTCAGTGGTGGGATGTAGGGTAGGACTACAGGGGTCTTCAGTGGTGGGATGTAGGGTAGGACTACAGGGGTCTTCAGTGGTGGGATGTAGTGTAGGACTACAGGGGTCTTCAGTGGTGGGATGTAGGGTAGGTCTACAGGGGTCTTCAGTGGTGAGATGTAGGTTAGGACTACAAGGGTCTTCAGTGGTGGGATGTAGGGTAGGTCTACAGGGGTCTTCAGTGGTGCGATGTAGGGTAGGACTACAGGGGTCTTCAGTGGTGGGATGTAGTGTAGGACTACAGGGGTCTTCAGTGGTGGGATGTAGGGTAGGAGTACAGGGGTCTTCAGTGGTGGGATGTAGGGTAGGACTACAAGGGTCTTCAGTGGTGTGTCAGACGTGTTTTATCTGAAATATTCATAAAGTCATCATGAGCAAAAATAAAGAGGCAACATTTGAAGACAGACAGGAAGTTAAAGCTTCGACACAAACAGCTCTTCCTGATGGACAAAGAGCTGAAGCTACTGACTGACTGGTTACAAAGTTAATGTTTTGAAGTGTCCATCACAAAGTCCTGGTCTCAACCCAACAGAGCATTTCACTTGTTAAAGACTAAACTTGAGTCAGAAAAGCCCACAAACACACAGCTGCAGTAAGGACCAGCATCTGGTGACGTCCAACAAGACTTTTCAACCAAGTGGTAGAAATAAACATTTTAATTACAATTATTTCATTTGTCCAATTACTTATGAGCCCCTGAAATGAAGGGATTGTGTTTAAAACGGGCTTTTGTTCTTCACATTTTTATACAATCATTTTATTGGTGGTGGGGATCCAGCTTCATCACTGAGGAAGAGGAGGGATGGCCCTACTTGTGATTGGTCAGATTGACTTGTCTTGTGGGGCATGCTAAAAAAGGAAGTAATGGTAAAAGTAAAAGAGTACTGTGTGTGTACAGTTCAGAACAGAACAATGACTCAAAAATTAAACATCTTTTATCGACTTCAAATTTCATGTGGCTTCCTGTCTCAAATTGTGACTAATGTTCATCTTCATCGTGGTGAGGCGTCACATGGAAACAAGGATTCAGTCCAAAGTAGAAAGTGCAGAAACAGGCAGATACAGGGTTTTCATTTAAAAGTCCGCAAAAATTGTATTTTGTCATAATCTAATGAATTAATGTCTTATTAATCCATCCATCCATCCATC
>NW_013957954.1:0-680 GCF_001266775.1 Austrofundulus limnaeus
CAGTGTGTGTTTACTGACCCTCAGTGTGTGTGTTTACTGACCCTCAGTGTGTGTGTTTACTGACCCTCAGTGTGTGTGTTTACTGACCCTCAGTGTGTGTGTTTACTGACCCTCAGTGTGTGTGTTTACTGACCCTCCCATTGTGTGTTTACTGACCCTCAGTGTGTGTGTTTACTGACCCTCCCAGTGTGTGTTTACTGACCCTCAGTGTGTGTGTTTACTGACCCTCCCAGTGTGTGTTTACTGACACCCAGTGTGTGTGTTTACTGACACCCAGTGTGTGTGTTTACTGACCCTCAGTGTGTGTGTTTACTGACCCTCCCAGTGTGTGTTTACTGACACTCAGTGTGTGTGTTTACTGACCCTCCCAGTGTGTGTGTTTACTGACCCTCCCAGTGTGTGTGTTTACTGACCCTCCCAGTGTGTGTGTTTACTGACCCTCAGTGTGTGTGTTTACTGACCCTCCCAGTGTGTGTTTACTGACCCTCCCAGTGTGTGTGTTTACTGACCCTCCCAGTGTGTGTTTACTGACACTCCCAGTGTGTGTGTTTACTGACCCTCCCAGTGTGTGTTTACTGACCCTCCCAGTGTGTGTTTACTGACCCTCCCAGTGTGTGTTTACTGACCCTCCCAGTGTGTGTTTACTGACCCTCCCAGTGTGTGTTTACTGACCCTCAGTG
>NW_013957954.1:1680-2246 GCF_001266775.1 Austrofundulus limnaeus
TGTGATGGTAGGAGACACACACAGACACACAAACTGTTGTGATGGTAGGAGACACACACAGACACACAAACTGTTGTGATGGTAGGAGACACACACAGACACACAAACAGCTGTGATGGTAGGAGACACACACAGACACACAACTGTGATGGTAGGAGACACACACAGATACACAACTGTGATGGTAGGAGACACACACAGACACACAAAAAGCTGTGATGGTAGGAGACACACACAGACACACAAACTGTTGTGATGGTAGGAGACACACACAGACACCCAAACAGTTGTGATTGTAGGAGACACACACAGACACACAAACAGTTGTGATGGAAGGAGACACACACAGACACACAAAAAGCTGTGATGGAAGGAGACACACACAGACACACAAAAAGCTGTGATGGAAGGAGACACACACAGACACACAAAAAGCTGTGATGGTAGGAGACACACACAGACACACAAAAAGCTGTGATGGTAGGAGACACACACAGACACACAAACTGTTGTGATGGTACGAGACACACAGACACACAAACTGTTGTGATGGTAGGAGACACACA
>NW_013957955.1:0-594 GCF_001266775.1 Austrofundulus limnaeus
TTCGGCGACTTCCACTGATGGAGGGAGAGGCGTACTGAGGTGTGGCGCCCGCCTTATCGTCCCGGGAGACAGCGTTGCTCCAAAGGGCCAGTCGACTCAGCTCTGTCAGTGGTGGTTAACGAATTACACACTGTACAGACATCAGAGATACGAGTAAGTATTGGGTAAGCAAGTGGCTTTTATCTCAGATAAAAAAAAAAATACGTATTTGTAGGCTATAAATACCGTCGGGTTGAGCGGAAAAGAGCGATTTTTGACAATAAATGCCGGCGAGCTGTGTCAAGGATTGAGGAGTGTTTGTGCAAAGGTTAGGCTATAAATACCGTCGGGTTGAGCAGAAAAGAGCGATTTTTGACAATAAATGCCGGCGAGCTGTGTCAAGGATTGAGGAGTGTTTGTGCAAAGGTTAGGCTATAAATACCGTCGGGTTGAGCGGAAAAGAGCGATTTTTGACAATAAATGCCGGCGAGCTGTGTCAAGGATTGAGGAGTGTTTGTGCAAGGGTTAAAATTAGAAAACAGCGCTGTGTCTGTGTGTGTCTGTGTCTGTGTGTGTATATGTGTGTGTCTGTGTATAACTTCCGTGTGTGTCTGG
>NW_013957955.1:3436-4168 GCF_001266775.1 Austrofundulus limnaeus
GCATCTGGCCGTCCATCATTGATTTCCTTTTGCTGCCTACCTTCATTCTCAGGTAATCTTGTTGTTGTCTCATTGCCACACCCATTTCAGCCATGCCGTCACAGACCTACGAAGACAGCTCAACTCCTAACCTGACCAGATGGCAGTGGTTTAGGCATAGAGTAAAAATGTATATTTGGTTTGATCAGACACCTTGCTATGTTTACACTCTTGCCTTTTTCGTTCTCTTCGCTATGTGGTTCGTTTTCTCTTTTTGGATAGTTTATCCACTTGTTACAGGACTCCCTATTTCAGCTAATCCCTGGTCCCTCCCGTCCGCCCAAACCGACGACCCACTGACTCCACCTGATTCAAGCGCTCACCATAAGTCCTGTGCATTTTAGTAATAATCACCTGGTACATTTCTAAAGATTGATTATTGATTTGTTGGTATCTCGTAAGTAAAGGCCTTATTCATTTTACTGTTTAGAGTTTGCCCACGTGATTTAGCTCCTTCCTACAACATTTAACTAGATGACAGCAAGTAAAGAACAGAGTTAACATGTGTCTATGGTATAATCAGACTTCATATTTCTTCATGAGCCTGAGACATTTATGACTCAGTTTCCTCCCATGCCCATTAATCGTCCCCTTATAGCTGCGATAATCCCCGATTACTCCAAACAGGGATGAACTGCATCCATCTCAACGTGCAGCGTTTGAGAAACGCGACAGAATTTGGCTTTAAAGCCA
>NW_013957955.1:6342-6678 GCF_001266775.1 Austrofundulus limnaeus
TCTGAGGACCCTGAACAAAAGATGAAAGAGCATTCAGGCGTTGACACATCTATGTGGGACTCTTGGATGAGCATGTTTGGTAAATATAGAACACTGATATCATCCATTCTGATTTCAGTAGCTGTATTTGCAGCATTACTCACCTTGTGTGGATGTTGTTGTATTCCCTGTATTCGAGGTTTGGTTAATCGGATCATTACCACAGCTATTCAACCTGTCCAGGACCAAGTCTATGCTCTCCTCCCCCTGACAGAATATGATGATGTAGGCACAGATACTGATGTTGATTCCATTCATGACTCTGTAAGAGACAGTGACAGTGATTCCTCCTAACTC
>NW_013957955.1:7678-7994 GCF_001266775.1 Austrofundulus limnaeus
ACTTTGGTGGTCTCCAAGGAGGGTACCCCTCCATCTGCTGTTGCACTGGTGCGCCCATCATCGGACACAAGGGTTGTTGAGTCTGGGGTTGAGGACTTTGTTGAACAACAGCTTGCATTTTGTCTTTTTTCTTTCCCTCCATCAGGTGCATTTGTGTGAGTTTTCGGATCGTCTCTTGTTCTTGTCTTTGCTGCTCCATTTCCTGTCTTCTATGCAGATCGACTTGATGTGCTACATGATCAGTGTAGACAGCTCTATTCAAACTACATAGTCCAACAACCTCCTCCAACTTTTTTCTCACAGGTAAAGGCAGACC
>NW_013957956.1:0-642 GCF_001266775.1 Austrofundulus limnaeus
TGAATGAATGATACTTTATTGATCCCAAGGGGAAACAACAGTTCAGAACACCCGTTCACAAGAGAACAGGTGCCCCGGGTCTTGCAGCCATAGACCCTGCACAGAGCAAGGATCATCATCATGAAAGGACATCATGAGGAGGTGCTACCCTTAATAAATTCATTAACACAGGAAGCCCAACAACCCCAGACCCCTTTGATCCATTATCAATCAACCAGTATTTTCTCCTGCAGCCAGATCGAGAGGGCCTGAGGTCGACTGGACCCAGACCGGCACCGGTCCATCAGACAAACAGGATTTGGACTGAAACAGTTTGGATAAAACCGGCCGGGTTTGTTAGGCATGACCTGGTTGTCTGACCCAGGTTTTGACCCTCAGCAGTTCTTAGTTCTAATTCAAGTCTTGTTTTTCTGCTGCTGCCCCACTCCTCTGGAACGCTCTTCCTCAAAAAATCAGGAACTGACTCTCTACTTCTCTTCAGATCACTACTCAAAACTCACTTATTCAATCAGGTCTTCCCATCATGACTTTTTTTTCCCACCTCTTGGAAAGCGTCTGAGTATCCTAAAAAGCGCTATATACAGCAGGTAAAATAAGTATTGAACACGTCACCATTTTTCTCAGTAAATATATTACTAGAGG
>NW_013957956.1:1642-2246 GCF_001266775.1 Austrofundulus limnaeus
AGTAAGAAGTTCATAAGGTTTGAAAACTTGGTTTAAGTAAAAGTTTTACATTTTTAACAAACACTTTAACTTTGTCGTGACAAAAAAAGATCATATTATGAAATTAGCTTAAACCTCTCAAAGATGAGAGTTGTTAAAGTTTATAACCAAAACAAATGTAACGTTTTCGATTTCTGCGTCTTTACATCACTGCCATGTGAATTTAACCTCAACCTGAACAGTAAGAGTCCTTCACGCGGTTTTGACATCAAACTACGAGCAAAACAAACAAACAAACAAACAACATTGCACTGTTTTTGTTTTTTATTGGACCACTATTGTGGCACTTCCGGTGTGAGAATGCCCCCGAGTTCAGCTGCTGAAAGAAAGCGGATAAAATGTTAAACATACCGTAAGTTATTTAGACATCTTCAGCTTCTGCTGACATAATATTTTTGCTCCTTTCCCTCCGCCTTCAGCTGCTTGGAAAATGAGAAACTTTCTAACCGGATGTGCGGCCGGTGGGGGGCGGGGCATGAGCCCACATCCGTCTGTCAAGATTCGTCTCTGCTCCCAGTCTGAGCCAAAATAAGAAAATTAGCGTTTTGGACATTTACTTTTAAAG
>NW_013957957.1:0-712 GCF_001266775.1 Austrofundulus limnaeus
AAATTGAACTGAAATGAAAAAAATGTTTCTGAGAAAGAGGTATTTTTATTTACAGACCTGAAAAACTTAACGTGGCTTCAGGTTTGGCCTATAAAGACCTTCTTTTCAATACTCTGCTTTACAACTGATGACATGGCTGATAATGATGCCCATTTGACAGAACATCACTTCAAACATGACTAGACCAGTTGTGAAAGTAAAGATGATTGATAAAATAATGTTTTTAGACTAATGTAATGTAAAAAATATTACAACATGAGGCAGTCCTTTAGGATAAATAGCTCAATGCCAAACAACTGTTTCCAAAATAAAAGACTGTCATTAATTCAAAGGGAGTTAATAATGGATGAGGAAAAGCTATTTACAGTTTGAGGAGACAGACAAGAATAGATGATCCTTCCCTCTTTCTTGCAGTGACAGTCAACGTTTACTTTACAAAAGTGTTGGCAGCAGCAGATCTTCCTGTAGGAGACAGATAGAGCTGCTGTCACTCAGAGCAGAGCTGTCACCCTGTGACGGTGTATGCTTCTGTGTCAATATGAAAGGTCTGAATATAATGAGAGGTAGGTGTCAAGGTGAGAGAAAGACATGAAGGAGTAAAAAGTTGGTAAGCAAAGATGGTTCCATTAACAGCATGTGTGTATGAAGTGATGGCACTTCAAATCATAATTTCATTGCTTCCTGTTTGCTGATTTCAGATGAAGTCATAATC
>NW_013957957.1:1712-2246 GCF_001266775.1 Austrofundulus limnaeus
TGTGTGTGTGTGTGTGTGTGTGTGTGTGTGTGTGTGCATCTCTGCTAGCAAAATTCCTCCTAAAGCACTGGATGGATTTTAATGCAACTCCCAGAAAGAAATCACTGGACGCACATCTACAACTAATGAAGTACAACTCAATTCATGATGGCCGCTGTGGAATTTTGATTTTAGCAAAGACAAGAATGATCATAACTCAGTCATTTTTTACAGATATTAAGATAAAATTTTGAGTAGTAGTGGCTGAGAGTCATTTCCAAGACATACGCTGACCACTAATAAATTAGTAAAAAGTTTTGATTAAAACTTTGGTCTTGAATGTGACTGATAACAGGTTTGACTTTAAGGAGTTTAACATCTCATCTTCCTGACACACCGGAATTAGTCAACAAGTTCCTCTTGGTTTGATGACTGCCATCAGAGTACAAATCCTAAATTGTGTCTCATATCTGGAGATTTTCTGAAAACACTCACTTGGTGTTACATGACCCTCAGTAAGGGTCTTTGGAGACCCTCTGCTGTAGAGTGTTTAAG
>NW_013957958.1:0-748 GCF_001266775.1 Austrofundulus limnaeus
CTTTAAAAGAACAAATAAATTATTAAATAAATAAGTAAATAAGCAACTTAATAAACTAAAAAATAGATTTACACTAAAAATAATAATTGAACAATGGACAGTTTTAAGGGAATAAACAAACTGTATAACAAAAGGTTAAAAATATTTTTTTAAAAAGTATTAAAATAAAAAATAGGTTAAGTAATGCATATTTTACTTTTTTCCTTTGTCTGTCCTTTGACAATTATTTTTTATAGTGCCAACATTATTTGGAGGCTTATTTTTACAGCATTAGTTTACAAGATAAAATTATTTTAGCAGCTTTTTGCTACTAAAATAATCTTAATTTTGTAATTTACCTGCTTAAACATCAAAATTAAATGCCTCAAAAGCATCAGATAAACTGTTAAACAGTTTGTTGCATTAAAGAAATAAAACAGGATTATTGAAGAATAAAAGTCTGTCTGTTTGCTGCTATTTATTCAGCTCCATGTATGTGATTCTGTATTAATGGGAGCTTTATTATTTACCTAAATTGTGTGCAAAAGTAAAAGTCTTACCTGTCTCTCGGACAGGCCCAGGTTGACAGCCAGCTCAGACTTCCTCCTGATGGTGATGTATCTGTTGAAGTGAAACTCCTTCTCCAGCTCCAGCCTCTGATGGTCCGTGTAAACTACCCTGTATTTCTCCTTCGTTCTTGTTTTACCTGTCGGAAAACACACAGAAACACACACACACACACACACACACACACACACACACACACACA
>NW_013957958.1:1748-2246 GCF_001266775.1 Austrofundulus limnaeus
GTTCCATCCAGCAGCTTCAGCTGAATGTTGGGTGGATTCTCACAACCACTGACGCCATCTTGTGAAAGTTTGCAAAACTTCTTTGGGTGAAGGAATTATTACGAGTTTTACCTCAAGAGGTCAGCCTTTGCCAACAAAAATACCTGCTGGAAACCATTTAACATTGTGTGAAGACTGAAGAGACGAGCTGCACACTTGTGAGCTTATTACACAAGGAGCTCATTTGTCTCAGCGAGATTATCAAATGAAGGTAAAATAAATAGACAGTGACACTTATAAATGCCACTGATTCCTGATTCTTTTTTTTAAATTGTTTTTATTTTCTCAGCACGGTGGGCTGCTTGTGACAGTATATCCATATATTTAAGTTTGTGATACGTTTCTGTTATATTTGCAGCTGTTGGATTTGTAATGTTGCTCATGCATAAATGCAGTTGTATGTTTTTTTTTTTTTACATCTTAGAAGGATTATAATATTTTGTTTTACTGGTTAAAAGC
>NW_013957959.1:0-827 GCF_001266775.1 Austrofundulus limnaeus
ATATGTAATTATGTTGCATGTTCATAAAGGTACTTTTGAATATTATACACTGTAAGCATTTTTTTTTTTAGTGGAGGTAAAAAAATGTATCACGAAATCATCCAATAAGTGCAGTAATGGATCTGATTTGGACCACTAAGTGAGTTTAATAAAGTGAAACACCTGTTGATTGTTTGTGTGTGTTAGAGTAGTGGTTCCCAAAGTGGGGTCAGAACCCCACTGTGGGTCATGACACATCAAGTTTGGGGTCCGAAAATTATTTATTTTTTGCCATTATTGTTACAAGAGAGGACAAATCATGTTTTAAATGTTTAAAAATGTCTTCTGATTGTTAATATTATGGTCCTGATTAATTGGCCTAAATAGCATTTTTTGTCAACCAGAAGTTGCCAGTGTCACAAATCTGTGCCACTGTCAAATTGTGGGTTGGAAGAAGAAAATTTTTGGAACCGCCATTGTAGAGTAAATAAGTCTTTGAAGTTTATGGGCAGGTAGAAGGATGAAAGCTTCACTTCGACACACACAGCTCAGCTTTTTCTGCCCGTATCGTTACTACTCTGCTCAATAATATGGCACCCAGATAAACAGACACACCCTGATGCTCAAATACACACAAACACGCATGCACATACACACAACCTCTGCTTCTCTGAAAGGGTTAACTTAAAAGCCGACTCTTTCCATGATTTGGCTTCATTTTCTGAGGGTGTTCAGGAAACCCACTGATGGTGTACAGAGCCTGTGATAAACAAAATGTCACCAAGATAAGGTCTGAAAAGAGTGACAGTATGTACAGTGGTTTGCAAAAGTATTCATACCCCTTGAAC
>NW_013957959.1:1827-2245 GCF_001266775.1 Austrofundulus limnaeus
TACCGAGTTGTGTACCTGTTAGTAATTACCTGATTTAGGAAGAATAAGAGACGATGGCAGGCGGAACATCACATCACCTCACCTTGGACACCTTACAGAGATGTAGGAAACAACGTGAGGTGAGTAAACAGTATGAGAGAAGACTGACTGTAAATGAAACAGTAAATGAAACAGTACAGGTGGTTAACCAGTGACCCTCCTCCCTGGAAGTTATAATACAGAGCAACATCGGACAGAAAAGCCCTGTTTTCCTCCTGACCTTGTCGAAACCAACCAGTAGGCCACTTCCAGCTCACTGCACTCATCTCTTGCCTCTCACATTTGTTTCCTCCAAGGCGCCCCTCCTCGCATCTCTCCTTTCTCGCCTTTCTCGCACACTTTTTTTAAGTAGTTCTACACTTATTTATTTCTACCTCCT
>NW_013957960.1:0-451 GCF_001266775.1 Austrofundulus limnaeus
CCTCTTCCTCACTTCCAACCTCAACATTCAGCATCAGACCTTCATCCTGTCTGACCCTCCTCCCTCAGGACCACCTCTGCTGGTTTCTGTTCTGTCAGTCCTGTTCTTCAGCTGGATGTAACTTGTTTGTAGCTGGCGGCTGTTGACTATAATTTGATAAGTGTAATATCAAAAGAACAATATTCTGTAAAACTTGATCCAATATACATGTGAACAGTGAAAAATTAAACATGATTTTGTTCATTTATAAACTTTTCTTACTTAATGTTTCCTGCAGTTGTTGATAGTAGCTGCTGTTCAGTTTGATGAAATCCATAGTGGCTGAAAATGCAACACAATTAAGAATTAATGAGCAAAATTAAAGGATTTATTTTTTAAACAACACCATCACCATTTTTAATTTGATGATTGGTTCACATTTAACATCCTCCATGTTATATTTTTAAAAGCC
>NW_013957960.1:1451-2245 GCF_001266775.1 Austrofundulus limnaeus
GCTGATATTTGAACAGCAGACAACACTAACAGCTGCACTGAAGTGACATCATAAACATTACAGCATGTTCTGTTTTTTAATATCAGTTTTAATTTAAAACTCACGGTTTTGTCAGCGGTGATTCATCCACCCATTTCCATTCAAAGGATTGATATGTTCCCCGTGTGTATCTCAGTCCAATCCATGACTCTACATTACCGCTCAGTTCTGCTACAAAATTCTAGTTAAGTAAAAAAATAGCACATTTAATTTTATTTAGTATTTCAGAGAGAGGTTTTACCATCTTAGTGTGTATTTATGCAATAAATAAAATACAAACCTGCCACATCATTTTATGTTTTTGTTATGTATTTTAAGTGAGAAACATGTGATTCATGTCGACTCTTTCAGCCATTGAAAAGTCATTTTACACTTTAGAATTTAGAGCTTTTTTTTAAAAAAATTCTGTTTATGGTTTCTTCTTAATGAGAAGTTTGTTATAGAGGAAAAAACTGTAATGTGAAGTAAAACATCCAAAACAAAACAAGTCGGTCACACTCTGCCTGGAGTCAGTGATTAAAGTCACTTCTAACTGGACTTTGAGTTTAACTCAGTCTACATGTGGTTAAAAATCTTCCACACAAGCTGAATATGAATAATAAGAAATACAGTAGTTTATTTAGACTAAATGATGTAAAGCTATTCTGACAACAGCTGCAGTAATCTGTTAATCATTAATCTGATAAATTTAGTTTCATTTATTTCTTCTGAAGAAAAAAAATTATTTGTTTCCAATATTTTACACATTTTGGTAC
>NW_013957961.1:0-250 GCF_001266775.1 Austrofundulus limnaeus
AAAGAAACTGTGTGTTCTGTGGCCGAGGTGTGTTGCTCAGACGGACAGTCTGATCCACACTGCTGTGTGTGGGGAGAGCACTGCTCAGTGCTAACAGGGAAGCTAACTGTTTATTCAGTATTAAAGCTGCCGCGAGCAGTAAAGTCTTGCCCTGTTTCCGTGAGAGAGTCACGGATTTTAGCTCATAAATCGTTTTCCTTGTTGGGGTTACGTGGAGCTAATAACTTTACGCTGGGAGCGTAGAGACGGA
>NW_013957961.1:1405-1897 GCF_001266775.1 Austrofundulus limnaeus
GTTTTCTGACATGGATGATGTCATGAACAGCATGCAATGTGCTCTACTGTCTTTGGAAGAGAAACACCCGGTACAAGGATTCAAGGCCGCCACAATCTGTACAGGCGAGAGAGGACGCCCTGTATGGAACATTTCAGGGGAACAACTACAGTTTCTCTTAGAATTTAATTTTACCATGAGAGAAATTGCACGTTTATTTGGAGTAAGCTACAGAACTATAAGACGACAGATGAGTGAGAATGGATTGTCTGTTAGAATGAACTACAGTCATATTTCAAATGAGGAACTTATCAGGGTGGTATCTGGCTTCATTGATCAGTTTCCCAATTCTGGAATCAAAACTGTCAACGGATATCTCAACAGCATGGGACTAAGGTGGGTATTTATTCAAGAAATAATATAAATTAGTTTAGTTATTTACTAATATATAATTTGATTATGGGAAATGAAATGATCTGTTATTATGTTTTGTAAGGGTTCAAAGATCAAGAG
>NW_013957961.1:2897-3400 GCF_001266775.1 Austrofundulus limnaeus
CCGACGGACAGAGAACTTGACAAAATTGCCAGAAATTTTGCTAACAGATTTGATCCTGGTCCAACAGGATCCTTTGAAGTTCGTGCTTATTTGGATGACATTGACTTTTATCTGAGAAGTTACCCAGACGCCACAGTTGATAACAAACTTTATTTAATAAGGCTGACTTCAAGCAGACAAGTGACGGCGTTCATTGCACGCCAAACACAAACTGTGAGAAATAATTATGAGGTACTCTGTGAAGTTCTGATCAGGGAGTTTTCGCCCCGGACTGGCCCGCCTGGTTATCCGTCTGCTGAACACATTACCCAGGGAAAAAACGAACATCCATCAGAGTACTACCACAAGCTGTTACAAGCTTATTTCGGAACCCGAAATGACCCATTTATGGAAGAGGAACTAGGATTTAAATATTTGTTTGTGCGAAATCTACACAAAGACACAAGTGCACAGTTAAGCCTCTTAGCTGATTATCGCTTGAACAGTATGCAACAGCTGAGAGA
>NW_013957962.1:0-1244 GCF_001266775.1 Austrofundulus limnaeus
ACATAAAGTTACGGGAGATTCATCAGTGTTTTACTGCCTCTTTTAAATCTCACACATACAGGCGCGCCACTTCCTGAATCAGTCACGTGGTACGACCCTTCAGCGAGGCTTCGATACGCGCTCTACAAAAATCCTCCTCCATTATTCGGCACACGCTTCGAAGCCTCGACACAGAAGAACACATCACTAAAATAAATTGAATTATTTATGCATAAACAATTCAGCTAAACTCAGGAGATAAACTGTTGCTGTCACTACACACTGACAACTTTGCTCTGAATCAACTTGTCAGAAATGCATACCCTGATTAAGCCTTTCTTTAAACCAAAGATACCAATTTAATGAGCAGGAAAAAGGTTTTGCAACAATAAGAAAAGAAAAAGCTTTTAGTGGAAGGGTGTACTAAGTTGTCTATAAGGATAAAGCCATTAGATTTAAACTTTTGCGCAGCCTGTCATCATTGTGTTTGGTTTCCTCAGGGTGGACCATGAGAGAATCAAAGCTGTTGGTCCGGACCGAGCTGCAGCAGAGTGGCTGCTGAGGTGTGGTGCCAAAGTCAGGTTTGAAGGTTTTGAACGGTGGCACCATGACTACAACGGACTGCCAACTGGGCCTCTGGGCAGATACAAGATCCAGGCAATCGATGCCACTGAGTCCTGCATCATGTACCAGGGCTTCGACTACCTGGGTCAGTCATACAGTGGGAGAGTGTTTTACTAAACTGTTTGATTCTTTTTCTAACCCCTCCAACAAACACTACACTCTGAGTCTAAAGTTACATAAATACAAGAATAAGGGTGACAACTAGGCCTTTCAACTCATATATTTTGTGTGAGAGGGTAAAATATGTTCTTTGAGTGGGGCCTCGGTAGCTCAGCAGTCAGTGATAACCCTGAAGCTGACGGGTCGAGCCCAGTTTGCATCAGGAACGGTTCTTTGTGGGCAAAGAGCTGTGAGATTTACCTGTAACACATCTGTTAGACTTGGTTTCATGTCAGCTCACTGAACATAAATGGCCATGACTGCACAGTATTAGAAAAACTTGTGATGTGTAATTATTTCGTCAAGTGCCAAAAAATTGTTAAAGTTTTTCTGACAGTTAATTGCACGTTACTATTTTACCCAACCCTATGTGCAATACATTTAAATACTGAGATCAATCATAAAACCCACGTTTTCTTCACTTTTTCTTCTGTCATCACCATCATCTAAACCAGGTGTGAGCATCAAACTGAGTCTATGAT
>NW_013957963.1:0-1088 GCF_001266775.1 Austrofundulus limnaeus
GCAAAAACCCAGCCAAATACGTGTCGTGTTTGATTCATCTGCACAGTCTGACGGCGTCTCACTGAATGACGTTTTGCTGCAGGGTCCAGACCTAAATAACAGTCTACTTGGAGTTCTGATGAGATTCAGAATAGGCCCAATAGGAGTTTTAGCAGATATAGAGCAGATGTTCCACTGCTTTGTGGTTCAAGAAGAGTGCAGAGACATGCTCAGGTTTTTGTGGTACCGCGACAATCAGCCAGGAAACGAAGTGGTTGAATACCGCATGAGAGTTCACATATTTGGGAACAGTCCATCACCTGCAATTGCCATTTGTGGCAGCAAAGGAAATGGAGCAAGTCCATGGCAGCAAAACAACAAGGTTAGTGGAGAGACATTTTTACATGGACGACGCACTGCTGTCTTTCACATCAGAAGCTGAGGCCACAAAGACAGTAGAGCAGCTTCAAGAAATGCTGTCCATTTCCAACCTGCGACTACACAAGATAGCGTCAAACAGTGCCGATGTCATCAACCACTTCCCAGCTGATGACAGAGCCAAGGATTTAAAAGACCTGGACCTGTTCACAGATGATCTCCCTGTACAGCACAGCCTGGGGGTTATCTGGAGCCTCGTGACTGACACCTTTACATTCAAGGTCCCAGAGAATCAGAAACCATTCACCAGATGTGGTGTGCTGTCTACGGTAAATAGCTTATTCGACCCATTGGGTTTTCTAGCACCCATCACAATAAGAGGAAGAATGATTCTCAGAGACATTACTACAGACAATATTGAGTGGGATGCTCCTCTGCCTCAAAGTAAATACGAAGAGTGGAGACGCTGGCAAGAGTCCCCTCAGTTTTGAAAAACCTTCATATTCCAAGAACATACGCCACATTTCCAGTGAGTCAAGCCAAGACAATTGAGCTTTGTGTTTTTTCTGATGCGTCAGTACAGGCTATCTCAGCTGTTGCATATTTGAGAATCACCCATGATGATGGTCATCATGAAGTGGGGTACATCTTTGGCAAATCAAAACTCGCCCCCCAGCCTGAGCTAACAGTCCCAAGATTAGAGCTCTGTGCAGCTGTCCTAGCAGTAGAAG
>NW_013957964.1:0-1244 GCF_001266775.1 Austrofundulus limnaeus
GCTCTTTTTAAAATGATCATTTTTGCTGATCCTCTCACCATCTGTTTATTTTTAAATTTACCTTGAAAAGAACATTCGTTACGATGCATAAATCTCTAGCTAAAAATGTGGGATGATGGCATAAATTAGAGAAATATTTAGCATTTTACCACCCATCATTAAATTGCAAAATTACTATTAGGTTTACTGAGCATTAAATCAGGCAAAAAGTAGGATTTCATTTTCTATTAAGGAATCCAGGTTTGACATGTGGCTGTATTGGCTTAATTTTTCAGACCTAGAGGCCATTTCACTACTTTTATTATATAGTCTACTGTTAGAATTCACATTGTTGGACACTCAACTTTCCCCTCTTCATGTTGTTTGACTGTTAAGGTGCAACTGTGCCACTACAAAGCAAAAACAGTGGAACTAACGCTCATCTCTAAGAAGGACAGCGTCTTTCATGCTTTCTTGCAGTCTAATTTTATTTCACCACTTTGGTATTTTGCTGATATGCTTTTCAAACATATTGTTTGTTGGGAACACACTACAAAACAAAACTGTTTCCTACAGCAAAAAAAAAAAAAAAAAAAAAAAAAAAAAAAAAAAAAAATCAAACAGAATGGGACAGGTACCGGCATACAGGAATGCATATAAGTGATCATTATCTTTTCTTTTTTCTTTTTCTATTTTTTTTTTTTTTTTTGCTGTAGGAAACAGTTTTGTTTTGTAGTGTGTTCCCAACAAACAATATGTTTGAAAAGCATATCAGCAAAATACCAAAGTGGTGAAATAAAATTAGACTGCAAGAAAGCATGAAAGACGCTGTCCTTCTTAGAGATGAGCGTTAGTTCCACTGTTTTTGCTTTGTAGTGGCACAGTTGCACCTTAACAGTCAAACAACATGAAGAGGGGAAAGTTGAGTGTCCAACAATGTGAATTCTAACAGTAGACTATATAATAAAAGTAGTGAAATGGCCTCTAGGTCTGAAAAATTAAGCCAATACAGCCACATGTCAAACCTGGATTCCTTAATAGAAAATGAAATCCTACTTTTTGCCTGATTTAATGCTCAGTAAACCTAATAGTAATTTTGCAATTTAATGATGGGTGGTAAAATGCTAAATATTTCTCTAATTTATGCCATCATCCCACATTTTTAGCTAGAGATTTATGCATCGTAACGAATGTTCTTTTCAAGGTAAATTTAAAAATAAACAGATGGTGAGAGGATCAGCAAAAATGATCATTTTAAAAAGAGC
>NW_013957965.1:0-497 GCF_001266775.1 Austrofundulus limnaeus
AGGGTTTATAAAGGTCTAAGAGGGTCTATAAAGGTCTCAGATGGTTTATAAAGGTCTAAGAGGGTCTATAAAGGTCTCAGAGGGTTTATAAAGGTCTAAGAGGGTCTATAAAGGTCTCAGATGGTTTATAAAGGTCTAAGAGGGTCTATAAAGGTCTCAGAGGGTTTATAAAGGTCTAAGAGGGTCTATAAAGGTCTCAGAGGGTTTATAAAGGTCTAAGAGGGTTTATAAAGGTCTCAGAGGGTTTATAAAGGTCTAAGAGGGTCTATAAAGGTCTCAGAGGGTTTATAAAGGTCTAAGAGGGTTTATAAAGGTCTCAGAGGGTTTATAAAGGTCTAAGAGGGTCTATAAAGGTCTCAGAGGGTTTATAAAGGTCTTAGAGGGTTTATAAAGGTCTCACAGGGTTTATAAAGGTCTAAGAGGGTCTATAAAGGTCTTAGAGGGTTTATAAAGGTCTTAGAGGGTTTATAAAGGTCTCACAGGGTTTATAAAGGTCT
>NW_013957965.1:1497-2244 GCF_001266775.1 Austrofundulus limnaeus
TATAAAGGTCTAAGAGGGTCTATAAAGGTCTCAGAGGGTTTATAAAGGTCTTAGATGGTTTATAAAGGTCTCAGAGGGTTTATAAAGGTCTTACAGGGTTTATAAAGGTCTTAGAGGGTTTATAAAGGTCTCAGATGGTTTATAAAGGTCTTAGAGGGTTTATAAAGGTCTCAGATGGTTCATAAAGGTCTTAGAGGGTCTATAAACGTCTCAGAGGGATTATAAAGGTCTTAGATGTTTATAAAGGTCTCAGATGGTTTATAAAGGTCTCAAATGGTTTATAAAGGTCTTAGAGGGTTTATAAAGGTCTCAGATGTTTCATAAAGGTCTTGGAGGGTCTATAAACGTCTCAGAGGGTTTATAAAGGTCTTAGATGTTTATAAAGGTCTCAGATGGTTTATAAAGGTCTCAGATGGTTTATGAAGGTCTTAGAGTGTTTATAAAGGTCTCAGATGGTTTATAAAGGTCTCAAATGGTTTATAAAGGTCTTAGAGGGTCTATAAACGTCTCAAATGGTTTATAAAGGTCTTAGAGGGTCTATAAATGTCTCAGATGGTTTATAAAGGTCTCAGAGGGTTTATAAAGGTCTCAGATGGTTTATAAAGGTCTCAGATGGTTTATAAAGGTCTTAGAGAGTTTATAAAGGTCTAAGAGGGTCTATAAAGGTCTCAGATGGTTTATAAAGGTCTCAGAGGGTTTATAAAGGTCTAAGAGGGTCTATAAAGGTCTCAGATGGTTTATAAAGGT
>NW_013957966.1:0-605 GCF_001266775.1 Austrofundulus limnaeus
CCCTAACCCTAACCCTAACCCTAACCCTAACCCTAACCCTAACCCAAAAACACTTCACACAGAAACCTGTTCAACGTGTTCAGAATGACCCAAAACACACTCCAGTAAGATTCCCATATGGACGATTTCGGGGTTCCGCACTTGGTAAAAAAAATTTTTTTTCAATTTTGAAAGGTCAATGGATCCCGACATGTGAGGTATCACTGAACTCAGGGGACACTCCTGAGTCCAAAGAACCAACTCCCATCTCCGTAGGACACTCCTAGCTGGACTTCAAATATGAATGGGAGTCTATGACAGCCCCAAGAAGGGCGTGGCCTAAGTCCACCAAACTTGGTCACAAGGTGTGTCCCCCTGAGGGGTGTATACACACCAAGTTTGGTCCCTATGCCCATCTTAGTTTTCGAGTTATTTCGAGTGCCCATTTTTTTCTTATAATGGGAGTCAATGACAGCTATATGAAGGAAAGGGGCCACATGGACCAAACTTGGCACACATGTGGGCACCCCCAAGGGGGTCCTCTGAGCCAAGTTTTAAGTCTCTACCATTTTTAGTTTTTGAGCTATTTCGAGTGCCCATTTCCATTTTTGGGTTTTCATCCCTTA
>NW_013957966.1:2864-3064 GCF_001266775.1 Austrofundulus limnaeus
CTCTGAGCCAAGTTTCAAGTCTCTACCACTTTTAGTTTTTGAGCTATTTCGAGTGCCCATTTCCATTTTTGGGTTTTCATCCCTTAACCTAACCCTAACCCTAACCTAACCCTAACCCTAACCCTAACCTTCCATTTTTGGGTTTTCATCCCTTAACCTAACCCTAACCCTAACCCTAACCCTAACCCTAACCCTAACCT
>NW_013957966.1:4064-4503 GCF_001266775.1 Austrofundulus limnaeus
CCCTAACCCTAACCCTAACCCTAACCCTAACCCTAACCCTAACCCTAACCTAACCCTAACCCTAACCCTAACCCTAACCCTAACCCTAACCCTAACCCTAACCTCCACCCAAGAATGTGTTCTACATGTTCAGAATGACCCAAAACGCACTCTAGTAAGGTTCCCATTTGGACGAATTCGGGGTTCCGCACTTGGTAAAAAAAAATTTTCATAATTTTGAAAGGTCAATGGATCCCGACATGTGAGGTATCACTGAACTCAGGGGACTCCCCTGAGTCCAAAGAACCAACTCCCATCTCCGTAGGACACTCCTAGCTGGACTTCCAAAATGAATGGGAGTCTATGACAGCCCCAAGAAGGGCGTGGCCTAGGTCAACCAAACTTGGTCACAAGGTGTGTCCCCCTGACGGGTGTATACACACCAAGTATGGTCCATAAG
>NW_013957967.1:0-1098 GCF_001266775.1 Austrofundulus limnaeus
ATGTTAAAGTATCACATCAATATTTGAGATAGCTGTGCAACAACAAAAAGGTAACAAAACAAATAAAAATTAAATACTTTTTTTTAAAATTTGACAAGGCTAGAAATAGTTGTGCAGCAGTAGTTTGTCGAAAAATGTTCTAAAAAATAAATAACTTGAAACACGGCATTTTGTTGTGTCTGCTTTGTCTCCATCAGTGACACACACTAGATCCTCATTTTACTAGCCCACCACCACTGCACCTGTAATTCTTTGGCATGCAGTCTTCATAAATTGCACACAAAATGCCCGCTTTTACCACGGCCTGTTTTATTATTTGCTCATGGTATTGACTAAAAGGTTTTCTGCCATCTCGATAAATCAGGCCCCATGAGTGGAAACATCTGTTGGAGCTCAGTACCTCCTGATGTACACAGCAGGCCAGCTGATGCAAATGTCATCGAAATGACCCCTGTGATCACAAGGGTTACTGTGAAGTGACATTGACATGATTTGACTTGATCTTGCCTACTTCACTGAAAATATATTGTCATTGCAATAACAAATCTAGAAGGACAAAAAGCTCCATGGTGAAAAGTGGATTAAAATTGACAAAGACCTGGATGTTCCTCATCTTACTGATGAACTGTATGGATCCTTCAATGGGACCACAGTGTCCGAAGTGTGATACTTCTGTCCAGTTGTTTGCCATGGTACAACACAGTACACAAAAAAACAATTAACCTAAAGAAGCCAACAGATTGTGTTGAATCTTCACTTCATCACAGACTCCCATCCTGAGCATCACAGTGGCAGCAGTGGAGAGGAAAATCACCCTTTTAACAGGAAGAAACCTCTAGTAGAACCAGGCTCATGGCAGACAGCCATCTGCCTCGACTGGCTGGTTTTGAGAGGACAGGAAAGAGATACAGACAAACACAGAAGGACTGGTCCAGGTGCATCTTCTTCACAAACATCAGCGTCCTTATTGGCCACACTTTCAACCCAAATGAGTAGTCCTGATTCTAAAAGAGATATCAGCTGTGCCCCACAAATGTAAGCCTCCATTTTGTACTATTTCTTGTTCTGTTCTACATTTTGTATATTACAAATATATAT
>NW_013957968.1:0-492 GCF_001266775.1 Austrofundulus limnaeus
TGATAGTACATGTGAGAGAGTTTGATAGTACATGTGAGAGAGTTTGATAGTACATGTGAGAGAGTTTGATAGTACATGTGAGTTTGATAGTACATGTGAGAGAGTTTGATAGTACATGTGAGTTTGATAGTAAATGTGAGAGAGTTTGATAGTACATGTGAGAGAGTTTGATAGTACATGTGAGTTTGATAGTAAATGTGAGAGAGATTGATAGTAAATGTGAGAGAGTTTGATAGTACATGTGAGTTTGATAGTACATGTGAGAGAGTTTGATAGTACATGTGAGTTTGATAGTAAATGTGAGAGAGTTTGATAGTAAATGTGAGAGAGTTTGATAGTACATGTGAGTTTGATAGTAAATGTGAGAGAGATTGATAGTAAATGTGAGAGAGTTTGATAGTACATGTGAGAGAGTTTAATAGTAAATGTAAGAAAGTTTGATAGTAAATGTGAGTTTGATAGTAAATGTGAGAGAGATTGATAGTAAATGTA
>NW_013957968.1:1492-2080 GCF_001266775.1 Austrofundulus limnaeus
AGTCTAAATAAAACAAAAATATTGGTAGTAATTTTTGACTGTGTAACTGTACAAACGGCACCCCATATCCATCTGTTTATTTTCTGTTCATTTAGTTTTTCTTCTTATTTAAACTCATTAGCCTTATTTAGACTCTTCACCCTCTCTTCCTTCATCCACCACATGATCTCCCTCTGGCACAGGCAGTCCTGCAAAGTGTTAACGGACCACAGAGTCCTGGACCACAGAGTCCTGGACCACAGAGTCCTGGACCACCGAGCAGAGTTTCTAAGTAAAAACCGAGATTCTGCGTCGAAGCTGACTGCACTCAGATCTCTGCAGCTGAAGTCTGTCCTTGTCATGATTGCGCTTGTTTTACTCGGGGAAAAGATTAACGTTGTCCTCTGTCAGAGGATTTATAAGAATCTGAGTGTAGGGATGAGTTTTGGAAGGAAGCTGAATTATCCAAAATGTTCCAGTGTGAGATCAGGCCGCCCAGAGTCATGTAAGATTTTATTTATGTGCATCCTTCCTTGATCTAAAACTGTTAGCTTAGTGCTAGTCTCTGAATGTGGGTAACACACACACACACACACACACACACACACA
>NW_013957969.1:0-922 GCF_001266775.1 Austrofundulus limnaeus
ACACACACACACACACACACACATGGTCCTTTACCCCGGTGGGTTCAGGAAAACCTGCAGTCCCTCTGGGCCCAGCTGCAGAACAACAAGCCTTTATTATGTATGAGGGAAAAAAAAGTCTCATGTCTGAAATTTAATCCTCTCAGTCGGATGGAAATCCATCTCCTTCCGCCATGTTTGTCTTCAATTACGGTCTGTTTTCACAGCGTTCAACTGTTACAACTAAAACAACGCTGACGGCACGATCAATATTTATTTTAACAGTAGACCTCGGAGCTGGAAACGCTGCCGTCACATAAAAACCGCTAATTAAAAGAAACACTCGCGTTCTGAGATGATTAAAAGTTTGCAGACACATCTGTCTCATAACTGTCCTAACCTGGAGATAAATCAACATCCTCAATCTGAACAATAACCAAGGGAATTGCCAGTTATAAATATTTATTTTAAAAACATACTAGAAGAAGCAGAAGTGAACAGTTCAGTATGTTTTAGCACTTTAACTTGTTGTATCGTGTTTCTCAGGTTTTACCTTCACTCTCCTGCATGTTTTAGATGCGGCACAAAGGAACAAATTAAACTGTCATCAAGTTCTGCAGAAACCTGATAACGGACCATCGAGTTGAGTCAGAATTGTTGAAGCAGACAAATGTCTGCAGGAAGGTGACGATTGGAGATACTGCTCTGTGCTGTGGTATTACCACAATTATTTAAACATAAATACTTGTTCCTGCTCTGCAGAAGATGCAGTAAAGACAAAATCCACATGAAAACAATTTGTCAACAACTTCAATGAAACAGAAAAAATTAAAACTCTTTCAAGGATAAAACGGGGCGGCTGTGGTGTAGTGGTAGAGCAGCCGGCTTTGGACCTGCAAGTCACAGGTTCGACTCCCCGCCATGCCTACATGCCGTTGTGTCC
>NW_013957969.1:1922-2243 GCF_001266775.1 Austrofundulus limnaeus
CTTGCTGGATTACCTCTGAAAATTAGGCTGGTCCTAATTTCATGGGGTAATTCGCTACACAGATTAGCGTTATAGAGATCTGTAAGAGTGTTGTATGACGGTGTGTTGATGAGTAAATTTGGGCTCAGATTGTTTTGTAAAGCACTTTGAGTAGCCTGGCTGGTTATAAAGGTATTTGTAACTATAGTCCATTTACCATTTAACAGAGAAAATGGTCCATTTCAAAGGAAATTAAGGGGGTTATGATTAAATAGATTATTTCTGAGGGGATACCTGTTAAAAAAAACTTTAATTTAAAGATTGATTAGGAGGGGATAATAA
>NW_013957970.1:0-708 GCF_001266775.1 Austrofundulus limnaeus
ATGTTACAGGAAGAAACAAGCTAACGTTACAGGAAGAAACAAGCTAACATTACATGAAGAAACAAGCTAACCTTACAGGAAGAAACAAGCTAACATTACATGAAGAAACAAGCTAATGTTACAGGAAGAAACAAACTAAAGTTACAGGAAGAAACAAGCTAACTTTACAGGAAGAAACAAGCTAACATTACATGAAGAAACAAGCTAACCTTACATGAAGAAACAAGCTAATATTACATGAAGAAACAAACTAACATTACATGAAGAAACAAACTAACGTTACAGGAAGAAACAAACTAAAGTTACAGGAAGAAACAAGCTAACATTACATGAAGAAACAAGCTAACATTACATGAAGAAACAAGCTCACCTTACATGAAGAAACAAGCTAACCTTACATGAAGAAACAAACTAACCTTACAGGAAGAAACAAACTAACGTTACAGGAAGAAACAAACTAACCTTAAAGGAAGAAACAAGCTAACATTACAGGAAGAAACAAGCTATTATTACAGGAAGAAACAAGCTAACATTACAGGAAGAAACAAGCTAACCTTACATGAAGAAACAAGCTAACCTTACAGGAAGAAACAAACTAACGTTACAATAAGAAACAAACTAACCTTACATGAAGAAACAAGCTAATATTACAGGAAGAAACAAACTAACCTTACAGGAAGAAACAAGCTAACATTACATGAAGAAACA
>NW_013957970.1:1708-2243 GCF_001266775.1 Austrofundulus limnaeus
GCTAACCTTACATGAAGAAACAAGCTAACCTTACATGAAGAAACAAGCTAACCTTACATGAAGAAACAAGCTAACCTTACATGAAGAAACAAACTAACGTTACAGGAAGAAACAAACTAACGTTACAGGAAGAAACAAACTAACCTTACAGGAAGAAACAAGCTAACATTACAGGAAGAAACAAGCTATTATTACAGGAAGAAACAAGCTATTATTACAGGAAGAAACAAGCTATTATTACAGGAAGAAACAAGCTAACATTACATGAAGAAACAAGCTAACATTACATGAAGAAACAAACTAACCTTACAGGAAGAAACAAGCTAATATTACATGAAGAAACAAACTAACCTTACAGAAAGAAACAAGCTAACATTACATGAAGAAACAAGCTAACATTACATGAAGAAACAAGCTAACCTTACAGGAAGAAACAAGCTAACATTACATGAAGAAACAAGCTAACCTTACAGGAAAAAAAAAGCTAACATTACATGAAGAAACAAGCTAACCTTACAGGAAGAAACAAGCTAAC
>NW_013957971.1:0-724 GCF_001266775.1 Austrofundulus limnaeus
GCCGAGACCTGTCCAGGTGTCTCTGTGATGTGCCGAGACCTGTCCAGGTGTCTCTGTGATGTGCCGAGACCTGTCCAGGTGTCTCTGTGATGTGCCGAGACCTGTCCAGGTGTCTCTGTGATGGGCCGAGACCTGTCCAGGTGTCTCTGTGATGGGCCTAAACCTGTTCAGGTGTCTCTGTGATGTGCCAAGACCTGTCCAGGTGTCTCTTTGATGTGCTAAGACCTGTCCAGGTGTCTCTTTGATGTGCCAAGACCTGTCCAGGTGTCTCTGTGATGTGCCAAGACCTGTCCAGGTGTCTCTTTGATGTGCCAAGACCTGTCCAGGTGTCTCTTTGATGTGCCAAGACCTGTCCAGGTGTCTCTGTGATGGGCCTAACCTGTCCAGGTGTCTCTGTGTTGTGCCGAGACCTGTTCAGGTGTCTCTATGATGGGCCTATACCTGTCCTCTGGTACATCAGAGAGTTTAGGGTTAGTCCTGCCAGAAGGAAAAATCCTAAACTGAGAGGTTGGAACCAAGATTTCCTGAAGAAATGGTTTAATACCAACAATCATGTTGTTGCTGCAGTTCAGATAAAGCATTGTGTTTGTTGTGTTTGTACCTAAACATCTGTAAACAACAATAACTCATGGGTCCTCACTTTGTGCTCCATTAAATATATGAAACTGAGAAAACAGTGCTTGGATTAATATTGATTAGTTTCATTGGTTTGTTACATTGAAAC
>NW_013957971.1:1724-2242 GCF_001266775.1 Austrofundulus limnaeus
ATAATAACTCTATCGGTTTGAGTTAAGCCTTTTTAATATTCTGACTGTTTTATGAATATATATATATATATATAAAGAAATGAGTAGATTGCATGCTTTCTGTCTGTGTGGATCTGTCTGCCTTCACTGGAAATGTTCTGTCCTAAATAAACAACTTCCTGTTTAACATGTTGCATTTTGTCTTTGCTGACTTCGTTTCCAGTCTCAGCCAGGAATTGTAGGCGTGTCAATGTGTCTTTTTTTACATGCCTCCTCTGTTGGGGAACAAAGCAATAAATCATCCACGTAAACAAGTAATTTGCTGTTTTCAGGTTTAAAGTTCTGCAGACACGTGGTAATGGCCTCTGTAAAAATGGTGGGACTGTCTGTGAAACCCTGGGGGAGTCTTGTGTATGTGTATTTTTGCCCTCTGTAGGTGAAAGCAAACCCAAACTGAGTCTTTGTGTAGTGGAACAGAGAAGAAGGCGTTACTCAAATCAATAACTGTGAACCAACGTGCGTCAGCAGCAGCATTGTTC
>NW_013957972.1:0-698 GCF_001266775.1 Austrofundulus limnaeus
TCCACTGGTTTCTCCCTGTTAGACTGGAACGGGCCCACTGCTCCTCCACTGGTTTCTCCCTGTTAGACTGGAACGGGCCCACTGCTCCTCCACTCTCAGACCTGTTTTGTTGTTCCTGACAGGAGCAGAGCTGCTGGAAACTTTCAGCTCAGCTTCTGTTTCAGAAAAGCTTTTAGGAAAAGGAGGAATTTGAAGCAGTTTTTACAGATCAGCTGATCCTCTGACTGTGAAGACCAGCCTGTGATTACGTCTCACAGCTGATTGGATCAATGAGAAAACACAATGTTTCTAAATATAATCAGATAACATCATCAAACTGAAGCCTTTCATCTTTAATCTTTTCACTGAAACAAGAAGTGTTTGACAGTAAACAGTTTTATCTGAACTTAAAGCCATAAAACAAACATTTCTCTCACAGTTGAAGCAGTTACATCTAAAATAACTTGAAGAGTTTTATTTCAGGGTCCAAACAAAGAAAAACTGAGTTCAGGGTCAAAGGTCAGTGTCTGTGTGACATCACTGTCCTCAAACTGAACCAGTTTGTGTTGATGGGACAGGAAGGACTCTGCAGACTCTTCTCTGAGGAAACACTGGAAAAACACTGACTAAAATGTTTGTTTTCATTTAGGACTGTTGAATAAAGTACCTCGAAGTGATAAGTAAAAGTACAAGTATGTTATCATAAAAATACTTTGGTA
>NW_013957972.1:1698-2242 GCF_001266775.1 Austrofundulus limnaeus
CAGAACCAGAACCAGAACCAGAACCACAACCAGAACCAGTCCAAATGTTCCAGATGTTTAAAGCCCATCAGAACCACACTGAAAGGCCTGGATTGTGCCCTGGCCCGGCCCGGTCCAGCTCATCCTGGCCCACCAGCTGGACTGCAGCCAAGAGATGTCTGTGGAGGTGTTGGTGCTGGTTCTGCTCCATGACCCGGACCAGAACCCCTGCAGCTGAACGACTTCCTGTTTGTGTTCAGAGAAAACCTGGAAGCCCCGCCCCTCTGCGGCGCTGGTTGTTTACGGGCCTCGGTGCCAGCCCACACTCACTAACAGCTGCGTGTTTACACACAGACCACAGCCGACAGCTAACAGGAGCTGCTAATGATTTTAGCTGTTTGTGTTTGACAAACCAACAGGGTGGAGCCAACGGCAGCAGAGTCAGGTGTGGTGTCGGTTCAACCCAGAGGAATCCACAAAACAGGATTTAATCTGCAGCTTGTTTATAAAACGCTTTATTAATTAAGATAAATTAAACTTTTATTTATTATTATTATTATTATTA
>NW_013957973.1:0-1805 GCF_001266775.1 Austrofundulus limnaeus
TGACTACATGTTGGTGCTGCTCTACCAACATGAGGCCAAGCTGCAGCTGGCCATGGTCTGATGGTCTAACCTAACCTAACCATGGTCTGATGGTCTAACCTAACCTAACCATGGTCTGATGGTCTAACCTAACCTAACCATGGTCTGATGGTCTAACCCAACCTAACCTAACCTAACGATGGTCTGATGGTCTAACCCAACCTAACCTAACCTAACGATGGTCTGATGGTCTAACCTAACCTAACCATGGTCTGATGGTCTAACCTAATCTAACCATGGTCTGATGGTCTAACCTAATCTAACCATGGTCTGATGGTCTAACCTAACCTAACCATGGTCTGATGGTCTAACCTAATCTAACCATGGTCTGATGGTCTAACCTAACCTAACCATGGTCTGATGGTCTAACCTAATCTAACCATGGTCTGAGCTGACACACAACAAACCCTGAAAACTAAAGAACAGATCAGAGCCACAGGCTGCTTATTAGTGATGTCATACTGTGATGATGGATGATGTCATGCTGAGCCAGCCAATCAGCATCCATCAGAACTTTGTTCCACCAATCCCAGCTCAGCAGCTGCACACTGTTTTGCAGAACCTGGGGTCTTAGGGTAGGTGGTCCCTCTCTGAGAGCCTCTAGTTGTGTCATCACTGATCTGACTGCGTGTGGACAGACCTCCACTGTTGTGTGAAAGTTATTTTAAAGTTTCACAAACCTGGACAGGCCCCGCCTCTCACAGAGTGTTTAAGACAACGAACACATGACATCGTTGTTCTTTTGCTTCATTCCTTTTACATAAATCAAACACAAAAAGGGTTTGAATTCAAATTATTTACAAACTTTATCTGTACTTAATAACTCAGTTGCATCCATTTTTTGAACAGTGTGTTTTTATCTATCTATCTATCTATCTATCTATCTATCTATCTATCTATCTATCTATCTATCTATCTATCTATCTATCTCAACATTTCAAATAGTTTTTAATGCATAACCTTTCTGTTTAGAACAATGGTGGTGTGGATGCCAGGCTGTCCTCCTCAACAAAGTTGCTACGAGGACTGTAGGGGTGGGGGTAATGAGGGGAGACCAACGAGTGAGAGCAAGAATGAAAAGGACGGGCAGGGATGAAAAATCCCATCGTTCAAACGCAGTTTCAAAGCTGTGTGTGCTCTCGCCAAGAGCCACAGGCACACAAAGAGGACTTTGTCCCAGCAGCAAAGGCTCATGGGATATGGGATGGAGAAGGAATGCCTGCTGCCTGGTAGAACGCTCAGTGCAACCCCTTCTAAAGGCCTGTTCAGTGTCGACACACATCCTACACAAATAGCAACCAACTCCTGCAACATTTCTAAACAGCACAATAAAAACGATGAACTAAATGTTGCCTGTTTTACCACATGCAGTTCAAATCTTCTCTGATCCAAGGCAGAAAATCCAGGAAATGTTCCTCATGCCACAAAGTCTGCCTTTCAATATGCAGGGCAGCTCCAGGCAGGGAGCAGGTAGTGGGCTGAATGCACAACGACACCCTGAGGGGGGGTCCGACTGAAACCCAGGACATGTAGTTCTTGGGTTTTGTTGTGATAAAAGTAGAGAAGTAATGAAAGAGCAGATGTGTCCACGTGTCTGCAGGCAGACATGTTGTTCAGTCTGTACAACAGCAAATATCAGGGAGACATTTCAATCTCAACCAATAATATACAGAACATTTCTACCTCATTATGAAACCCCTCCAACCATGAGAAGATACAATGTAAACATAGAGTTGTGTGTGTACATATTGTACTGTATATATCAC
>NW_013957973.1:2805-3672 GCF_001266775.1 Austrofundulus limnaeus
AATACATGAACTTCCTACTTTATGGGCCGTGTGTGTTTCCTGATTCCAGAGTTCTGGTGTTGTATGGTTTCATTCCTCCTACAAATCAATTTATTTGACAGTTGTGTTGATCATCTCGACTTCTGTTTATTGAATACAAATTTTCTTACACAAGTATGAGTGAATCATTGTATTGTACCCTATTGTACCCGTATTGTATTGTAACTTTATCATATTGTAACTGTATTGTATTGTAACTTTGTCATATTGTAACTTTATCATATTGTAACTTTATCATATTATAAGTTTATCATATTGTAACTGTTTCGTATTGTAACTTTGTCATATTGTAAATTTATCATATTGTAAGTTTATCATATCGTAACTGTATCGTGTTGTAACTTTGTCATATTGTAACTTTATCATATTGTAAGTTTATCATATTGTAACTGTATCATATTGTAACTGTATCCTATTGTAACTGTATCTTATTGTAACTGTATCCTATTGTAACTGTATGTTATTGTAACTGCATCTTATTGTAACTGTATCTTATTGTAACTGTATCCTATTGTAACTGTATCTTATTGTAACTGTATCTTATTGTAACTGTATCCTATTGTAACTGTATCTTATTGTAACTGTATCTTATTGTAACTATCCTATTGTAACTGTATCCTATTGTAACTGTATCCTTTTGTAACTGTATCCAATTGTAACTGTATCTTATTGTAACTGTATTCTATTGTAACTGTATCTTATTGTAACTGTATCTTATTGTAACTGTATCCTATTGTAACTGTATCTTATTGTAACTGTATCTTATTGTAACTATCCTATTGTAACTATCCTATTGCAACTGTATGTTATTGTAACTGTATCTTATTG
>NW_013957973.1:4672-5047 GCF_001266775.1 Austrofundulus limnaeus
CGACTGCAGACAGTGTCGACTGCAGACAGTGTCGACTGCAGACAGTGATGACTGCAGACAGTGTCCACTGCTAACAGTGACGACTGCAGACAGTGTCGACTGCAGACAGTGTCGACTGCAGACAGTGTCCACTGCTAACAGTGACGACTGCAGACAGTGTTGACTGCAGACAGTGTCGACTGCAGACAGTGTCGACTGCAGACAGTGTCGACTGCAGACAGTGTCGACTGCAGACAGTGACGACTGCAGACAGTGTCGACTGCAGACAGTGTCGACTGCAGACAGTGTCGACTGCAGACAGTGATGACTGCAGACAGTGTCGACTGCAGACAGTGTCGACTGCAGACAGTGTCGACTGCAGACAGTGTTGACTGC
>NW_013957974.1:0-761 GCF_001266775.1 Austrofundulus limnaeus
GGACAATATAAGTCAATTACAAAAACACAAGGAAAGGAGGAAGGCTGGGAAAGAGCTGAACCCCAAAAGTCAATTCCCTAATGAAATAAAATTAGTGTTCGATTTGAATAATGTATAATCTCATCAATTTACACATTAACAGAATTGTGAGTTTTCTTCTGGAAGTGCTGCTCCTGGTCCAAATGATTAAAGTTTTCATGTTGTTGGAGCATAATTGTCTGTTTCTCTAAAGGCTTTACTGTGAGATTTCTCCAAATGAGTTATTGGTCAGACACTGCAAACTCTGCTCCATTAATGTGAATGCGAGGGAAAACCCAGGATTGATTTACCAAGTTTATAAACAATTTTTAGTACCACATATCAGGATAGAGAATGTATGGGTGAATCAACCCAGGTAACAGAAATATCCCAAAGTAATCCCGCTTCATAGTAAAAGCTCCTGGTGTAATGTGGTCCAAAAAGTACATTGAATTCTCATTTCCTGGGCACATAAGACTGTCACATCAAACATGAAGTTTATAGGCCTGTAGGAAAAATGAATTAGTATAAATAAGAACACAAATGTTAACAGTCATGAGAAACTAATTACTTTGTTACAGGAGCCTATTGTACGACTCTAGGATAAGGGATTAAGCTGGGATTTTGGTGTAAACCTGAATTAACTAAGCCTTGAATTTGGTTGCATGGGAGGGAAAGCACTTATGTAACAAGTGCTCTGAAACTAACCTGGTCCTGACCAGGTTTAAAGTGAAGCTTATTTA
>NW_013957974.1:8631-9112 GCF_001266775.1 Austrofundulus limnaeus
TGACAAATCCAGTTTGGTCTTTATGTATTAAAGCTGGTAATATGACTTCTATTCTTCTGGATAATATGGAGGTGAAAAGTTTATAATCATTGTTTAGAAGACTTATAGGACGATAACTCCCGCATTCCAGTTTGTCTTTCCCTTCCTTTGGTATGACTGAAATCACTGCCTCTCTCCATGAGGGGGGAATTTCTTTATTTTCTAAAACCCAGTTAAATGTTTTCTCTAATGTTGGAATTAGTTGGTCTTGCATAATTTTGTACCATTCTGTAGTGAATCCATCGGTCCCTGGAGATTTTCACTTTTAAGTTCTCTTGATTGCTGATTGAATTTCCTCTTTTGTAATTTTGGATATTAATTTCTCATTTTGTTCATCAGTAATCTTTGGAAGATAGATCTTTCCCAGAAAAGCATCGATCTGATTATCGCTGCTTGTCTGTAATTGGGAATATAGTGTTTTATATCCATCCATCCATCCATC
>NW_013957974.1:10112-10610 GCF_001266775.1 Austrofundulus limnaeus
GACTTTTTGTTGTCATTATATCAACTATTTGTTTATAAAAGGACCAGTCACTTCCAGGAGGGATATATGCATTAAGCACTCTGGTCCAGGACAGCTGCTGCACCTGCTCCATGAGCGTCTCCGGAGGTTTGATGGTTGAAACTGTGAAGCCTCGTCTCAGCAGGTCTTCTGATGCCTCCTCCACTGTGTCGTAGGTTTTGGTTCCATCCTCATATCTTACACGCAACTTCGCGGGGAAGAGGGTCTGGAAGTGGATGTTGTTTTCCTTCAATACTTTACGGATCTCGGTATATTCCCTTCGTCTTTTAAGTATGAGAGGTGAGTAGTCGTGGTCCAGGTTAATGCGATTTTCTTGCCAGGTAAACCCCTTCCTCTGCCAGGCTTTGCGGAGTATCATCTCTTTAGTTCTGAAGCTTGAGAACTTAATTATGATGGAGCGTGGTGGCGCGTCGGCTGGTGGCTGCGGCCCCACTGATCGATGAGCTCTTTCAATGTGGA
>NW_013957975.1:0-707 GCF_001266775.1 Austrofundulus limnaeus
ATCTCAGACCCACAGATCTTCAAGGCTCCCAAAAACATTTGGCTTTTGGTCAGGAGTGTGGCACCAGACCTGAGATATTTTAAAGGAGGCCCAAGAGAGGAAGAATGGTGCGGGTATAAGAATTAACCTGCACAGTTCTCAAAACAGTACCCTGAAAAATGTAGGGATTTTCAAAATTTTGTGGGGGCCACACAGGTGAAGGAGTGCAGAGCCACAGGACCACTTGTGGCACATCCTTCCTGATCCCCATAATGACATATTTTTAAAAATCTGTCTTATAGCCCAAGTATGAAGTAAGTTTAATCCAAATGACCACCAGATGTGTCTTTCTAAAATCATAACAGAATCATGCTAGTGCAATGAAGTAAATTTATAGTTTATACTTGATTAAGTTTTTAGTTGGCTCCCATCAGGTTTCTACTTACTGAAGTGTGTTTGTGTGCCTTTTACTAGTTGGGTCACAGTCCGTTTTACCCCAGACCAGTGTTGTGTGATCCCCCCACCCCCCACCCCCCACATATGAGCACCTGTAATTTGGCCACCACAGCACCTGCCATTGAGCAGATATGAACTTAAAAAATTAAACCCGCCAGAAGTCATCTTTATGAAAATATTTTGTACTTTTATACAGAGTTGTAAAGTAACTAAGTACAAATACTTCGTCACTGTACTTAATTAGAATTTTTGGGTATCTGTACTTTACTTGA
>NW_013957975.1:1707-2241 GCF_001266775.1 Austrofundulus limnaeus
ACACTGGACATGTTATGGATGGGGAAAACAACCAGATTTTTCACCCACCCTAAGTCTCATATATAGTTAACTACAAAGAGTCAAGCAAATACAACTTCTCAAGAAGATAAAGGAGAAAGAACAAAAATAAAGAGGATAGCACTGGGTAGCTTATATTTTAAAAGGTGCTTGACTTTTGTATCTGAGGTTGCTTCTTTTATGTTCTACGTTGAAATTACTTGTTTTTTTTATTTTGAACAGCCTACAGACAATTATTTGTGTATTTGAACAGCAATAAAATATTTTTAAACCACTAAATGTAAGAAGTATAATCTAACGCAATGTAACTTTAACCCTAATCGGTATATTGTCCACATTTGTTTTCCGTACCTCTGTGAATAGAGCTTTGCGCATGCGCACATGGTCTATTTAACGCCGGACAGTTTTTCTGTTCACAACCATGAAGCGTGGTCAGCTTTTCATGTGGAAAAATTCTCGTGAGTATCAATCTTTAATTAACATGGTTTTTAAAAGCGGTCTTGTGGTATGTAATTG
>NW_013957976.1:0-374 GCF_001266775.1 Austrofundulus limnaeus
GATCATGGTTGTGAGACATGGTTGTGGGACATGGCTGTGAGACATGGTTGTGGGACATGGCTGTGGGACATGGCTGTGGGTCATGGTTGTGGGACATGGCTGTGAGACATGGTTGTGGGACATGGCTGTGGGACATGGCTGTGGGTCATGGTTGTGGGTCATGGTTGTGGGTCGTGGCTGTGGGTCATGGTTGTGGGTCATGGTTGTGGGACATGGCTGTGAGACATGGTTGTGGGACATGGCTGTAGGACATGGCTGTAGGTCATGGTTGTGGGTCATGGCTGTGAGACATGGTTGTGAGACATGGTTGTGGGTCATGGCTGTGAGACATGGTTGTGAGACCTGGTTGTGGGAATGGTTGTGGGTCATGGTTG
>NW_013957976.1:1374-2241 GCF_001266775.1 Austrofundulus limnaeus
TGTGGGTCATGGATGTGGGTCATGGTTGTGGGACATGGTTGCGGGTTATGGTTGTGAGACATGGTTGTGAGACATGGTTGTGGGACATGGCTGTTGGACATGGTTGTGGGTCATGGCTGTGGGTCATGGATGTGGGTCATGGTTGTGGGACATGGTTGCGGGTCATGGTTGCGAGACATGGTTGCGAGACATGGTTGTGGGACATGGCTGTTGGACATGGTTGTGGGTCATGGCTGTGGGACATGGCTGTGGGACATAGTTGTGAGGCATGGTTGTGAGACATGGTTGTGAGACATGGTTGTGGGACATGATTGTGGGTCATGGTTATGAGACAAGGTTGTGGGTCATGGATGTGGGTCATGGTTGTGGGACTTGGTTGTGGGACATGGTTGTGCGACATCGATGTGGGACATGGTTGTGAGACATGGTTGTGAGACATGGTTGTGGGTCATGGTTGTGAGACAAGGTTGTGGGTCATGGATGTGGGTCATGGATGTGGGACATGGTTGTGGGACATGGTTGCGAGACATGGTTGTGAGACATGGTTGTGGGACATGGCTGTTGGACATGGTTGTGGGTCATGGCTGTGGGACATGGCTGTGGGACATAGTTGTGAGGCATGGTTGTGAGACATGGTTGTGGGACATGGTTGTGAGACATGGTTGTGGGACATGGTTGTGGGTCATGGTTATGAGACAAGGTTGTGGGTCATGGATGTGGGTCATGGTTGTGGGACATGGTTGTGGGACATGGTTGTGCGACATCGTTGTGGGACATGGTTGTGAGACATGGTTGTGAGACATGGTTGTGGGTCATGGTTGTCAGACAAGGTTGTGGGTCATGGATGTGGGTCATGGTTGTGGGACA
>NW_013957977.1:0-464 GCF_001266775.1 Austrofundulus limnaeus
TTGTATATGTATACATTTTGATGTAACTTGGTGCTTATTCACCATGCTGTTTTTTATCTTATTTTTAATTGATTTGTACCTGCTGCTCTGATTTCTGTGCTGTCCAATTCCTGCCATGACAACCTAAATTTCCCACATGTAAGACTAATAAAGGATTATGTTTTCTTATCTTATCTTATCTTATCAACTATTTCGACCCCTCAGTGGGTCTCATCAGGCAGTGATGGCCTACATGTGCATTGCACACATGTAGGCCATAGGTTTCCCCGCTATAGTTGTTTTGTGTTTTAGTTGGAGTTTGGGAGAGGTGTGTGCAGGTGTTAAGTATTTATTTATTGTTATTTAACCAGGCAAATCCCCATTGAGATCAAGTTCAAGTTTATTTATTTATATAGCGCCAAGTCACAGCATACGTTGTCTCAGGGCACTGCACATAAAAAGAACGATCTAAAGAAGAAACCAGC
>NW_013957977.1:1464-2240 GCF_001266775.1 Austrofundulus limnaeus
AGGCAGGCAGGCAATGACAGCGAGGCCCGGGCAGGCAGGCAGGGTGGCTGGCAATGACAGCGAGACCCGGGCTGGTAATGACAGCGAGGCCCGGGCAGGCAGGCCCACTTGGGCAATGACATTGAGACCAGGAGAGGCGGAGCCGGGAGGAGGAACAGCCCCTCCGATCCGAACCCGAGCGGTGCCCCACCACCGGACCTATGTGCTTGTCATGGACCGTCCACAACAAACACCATGCGCAAACACAAGGGCCTCCACATGTGCTCCAAGCACCAGGACACCCCAGGCCGCAGCCCAACGATCGACCCCACTGCTGTTCCATCTGATCCGATGTCTTTTAAGACAGGATGTGATGAACGTTGAAAATTCTGGCAAAAAACTTTCTGAGTCTTCTGAAAGGTTTCTTGTGTTTTAACTCTTTCTCAGGTGGCTCCACAGTGGGACCAGGATGTGAGGTTTTTGTGTTTTGTTGCTCCACTGGTAGATCGTCTGGGATATTTGGTTGGCACTGTGACACAATTTGGAATCCTTTTATATTTGAGTCAAAATCATTTTCAAGATTAATTGACTCAAAGTTTGGAGCTTCTATAACATCGATGTCAGCTGGTTCTGGGTTGCTACTGGCAGGTGAGGTGTTTACCTGTTGTTGCTCCACTGGTAAATCGTCTGGGATATTTGGTTGGCACTGTGACACAATTTGGAATCCTTTTAAATTTGAGTCAAAATCATTTTCAAGATTAATTGACTCAAAGTTTGGAGCTTCTATAACATCGATG
>NW_013957978.1:0-681 GCF_001266775.1 Austrofundulus limnaeus
ACCTGGGACTTATAACTGTCGCACATAAAGCTAAGGAACAGCTACTTCATGCCTAACGTAAGGTGCTGAAATAGTAACATAAATCATTCTGTTAAAATCAAAATAAATTTGTTTAATTCAGACTTGTCCTTGTAAACAACAAACATTAATTAGCTATGTGGTGGCCACGGCATAATTATCGATAATTAACACGTGCGCACGTGTTAGACATTGCGTGGGCATGCATTATTATCTCGAGGCCACATGATATATATTTTTTATTCCATGTCACCATACGGGCTTCGTAAGAACCGTTAGTTTTTTGTTCTCTTGACACAATGTCTCTCAAGACCATGGGTGGAGTGGCCGTCTGTGAGTTCTGGAAAATCACAGAAAGGCCGGCGGCCGCGACGCAGTCACCAGTGTTTTTGGTTTTATATATCCTATAAAATGCTTCCGGCTGGTCAAAGAAAGTTCCAATGCCAGTGGTCCGAGTAGCGGCCCCTCCTGAACTGAAAAATAGAATGAGGAAGAAAGGTAAGCAGATGAAATCAGAGATTTTCTTGTTTTTAAACATGTAGTTGTTTCATTATTGCTTTGGCACAATGCCATGTGTTACATATAAAACTAAATCAAGATTAAACAAAATACAAGATAAAGTTACAGTGTGTAGGATTTGTTGTTTTCAGTGACATCTAGTGG
>NW_013957978.1:1681-2240 GCF_001266775.1 Austrofundulus limnaeus
ATCCTTTTGTGGGTAACTTCTTGTTAGTTGATGAATAAACCACAGTTTCAGAACATTGTACCATCTTCAAACTTTGTTTTCTGAGCAGCCGTGAGCACTGCAACTATGGACCTTTCTACACGTGACGTCACGCGCCTCAGAAGACCGCCCACTTCACCATGATGAATGTCAAAAACAGTGTGTGTGCGAGTAAACTCCTGTACAGCTAGTCAAAAAAACAGTGGTGGACAGTGGTGGTGGACAGTATTTTACTTGATATTTCCATGATGTATTTAACAGAATTCCAGGAGCTGAACTCTTATTGCTGACACAGGATGGAAACAGTGTCATTGCTTCAGCTGCGCTCTTGTGAGGTTGCTTTGGCTTCAGTTGTCCATCAGTAAGGAAAGCCTCAGTGCTTCATGAGGTTTCACCTGCCCATCATTAGATTTTTAATTAAAACTTTGACACAGCAGGATGCAGTTGTTATACATTTATCAGGCATGCTTGTAGATAAGACCCAAAATTGTAGACCCATGCAAAGACTTAATGAAAAGAATATTTTTAATGAACAAAACAC
>NW_013957979.1:0-858 GCF_001266775.1 Austrofundulus limnaeus
GTAAAACTGCCTAAATTTTGCTCTTTAAATGCATATAAAACAAACCATAGAAGGGACTCCAGAACCAAAACCTCCTCGTGGTTTCTTTATCCTGTATTAGAAAAGGCCTCATGTTTGGACTAATGAGCTGCAGCCCAACCGTCTGCAGCCGGAAAGTTCACGTTTCACGTCTCAACCCTCCAAAACCGTCATCTTTCACTGTGGCAGGGCCTCTGTACCGAGCTGTAATTAACACAGAAAAGAAATGCAGATCGGGCCTCACGGCTTTTGTTCAAGACATTCCTGAGTCCTGAGGACAAACTTGGACTCTGAGTCCTGTAATTAGACAGCCTCTCATAAAGAGAGAGATGTAAAAGAGAAGAGTAGGAAAAATAATTTACATTTGAATAAAAAAATAAATGAAAACGTCTTTAATGCTGAGGAAACACCTGTTTGGATCTGCTCTGTGTGCAGATGGAGCTGCGTTCCCAGGACCAGGCTCTGATCCGGCAGCTGATGGAGCTGCACTCGGGCATCCAGGAGCTCAAACAGGAGCTGTCTGAGGAGGAGGAGGAGGAGGAGGAGGAGGAAGAGGAGGGCAGCTGCTGGGATTCTGACAGCGACGATGGAAGCAGCAGCTTCTGCTCCACGTCTGGAGGCTTGAAGACACCTCGACTCTACAGGAGGAGCTCTGTGCCCTAAAAACTGATTTAACTCCTGGATTCTGGCTCGTTTTCTAACGCCTGCTGAGGCAGTCAGAAAATATCATTTAGATCAAGAAAATTTGATTTGTAAAAAAAAAAAAAGTTTTTTTTTAGGATATCACTGATAAAATCTATATTTTAATGCAGAAGGAAAACAGCCTGGGGTCTCATTTAT
>NW_013957979.1:1858-2240 GCF_001266775.1 Austrofundulus limnaeus
AGCTAAAGGAACAAAACTTGCTAAAATAAACACAACACAAGCTAAAAGTAACATCAAATGCTAAAATAAACACAACACAAGCTCAAGGAACAAAACTTGCTAAAATAAACACAACACAAGCTAAAAGTAACATCGAATTCTAAAATAAACACAACACAAGCTAAAAGTAACATCAAATGCTAAAAATAAACACAACACAAGCTAAAAGTAACATCGAATTCTAAAATAAACACAACACAAGCTAAAAGTAACATCAAATGCTAAAAATAAACACAACACAAGGTAAAAGTAACATCAAATGCTAAAAATAAACACAACACAAGGTAAAAGTAACATCAAATGCTAAAATAAACACAACACAAGCTAAAAGTAACATGCTAAA
>NW_013957980.1:0-417 GCF_001266775.1 Austrofundulus limnaeus
GTTCGATATGGTTCGATACGGGTACATGTATTGTTGCGCCCCTAATGAGCATATCTAATATGAAAAGACAAGTTGTTCCAATGACTGGAAGCAGACACAGCAAAAGCACGATCACCTCTACTCCTAAATCTGGATCTTGGAACATCTAGAAGCATCTGGTTGTTTGACCTCAATGATCTAGATGAAGAGTTAACATGCGAGAGATCTTATAGATAGGATAGACGGTAACACTATTCCAATAACTTCAATACATCATCCCTTCAGACCGGTTCCAAAAGGAGGTTTTATAAAAAAAAATCTCCTTTACCTTCATTTAATAATGACTTTCAGCAGATTTTAACTGAATATTTATAAGGTAATATTTTTTATGAACTTTATACATTACTTGTAAAATACTATAATCAATCAAATCATGAA
>NW_013957980.1:1417-2239 GCF_001266775.1 Austrofundulus limnaeus
CTTTAGAGGTTATGAGGTTGCATTTTGTTCGCTGCGGTTGGTTCAGCATGTACTTCGCAGTATTTAAAAATGCTTGTGTCGAGGTTTGAATACGATTTTTAAGGGGCTTTGTGCCATGATTTCTGATGGACTTGAACTGATGGACTTGAACCTTCTTTGCCCAGACAAGCTGATATTAGGGATTCCAGTAGTACAGACTTGTAGAAATGTCGAGGTATTACCGATGTGTCTCTTGGATTTTAAAAATTACACCGTCTTTGATTAACCAAATAGCTCCTGGCATCTATGTGTCAATACAGAAAGTCTTAGTAAGTCCATCACTTCGATGTCAGAGTTTCCTACTTAGTAAGATTCTTCTGTTTAAAAGTCCCATAAAAGGTGGATCTTCCACCACCGAGGTATAAACAGATTTACTGCCAGGTATTTGAGTTTTTTGTTATTTCAAGAAAAGGAGGATCATACTTAGGTTTGTGTGAACATGGTTTATTTTTGTGAAGGAAACAAGGATAAACAGCTTAAGTTGAAACTTTTCTCTTTTAAACTCGAACAGGTAAAATCTAAAATAACTTAAACTAGAACTGAAGCAGTTATGACCAGGGTCCAAGCCTGTTTATGCATGTCGACTTTGGCTCAGGTCGTTTCCAGCATCCTGTCGACCTTGTGTATCACAGATTATTAGCATACAAAAATAACTTAAATCATCCAGGAGAATGAATGACTTTTAGCCATTTGTCCAAAAAAAACATCTTCAGTTAATCCAAAATGCTGCTGCTAGAGTTTTAATGAGTTGGAAAGAGAGATCATATTTCTCCAGTTTTAGCT
>NW_013957981.1:0-545 GCF_001266775.1 Austrofundulus limnaeus
ATAAATAAGAGAGCAGCAATGCCTTCCTCTGCCTCTATGCATTTGAGTGGAGGCACCTATTAGTATACACTTCAATGAAATGGATGTCTATACTTTATTAGGGCTTGCCATATCAAATGAATATGAGAGCAGAGGAAGATATTGTGAATAGTGGTAAATTCTGAATAGTGAATAAAATATTCAAGATGGCCACCAGAGCTAATTTGAAATTGTAATAACTCTGCTATTTTAAAATATTTTGGGCTAAAATTAGGTGTGGTGGTAGCTAAGAACAATTTCCATCTTATACTGAAGACAAATCAAAAATCTAAGATGGCCTCTATAGCTAAAATGCAAAATTGACTATAACTCAGACATCTTTAGACATATTTGGCTTAAATTTGGGATGGTAATATATCAGGATTGTCTCCAACAGTAAATTAAAATCTTTATTTAAATTTGGACGACACATGGCAAGCTCGTTCATAGTTTCTTCAGGAACTATTCTGGTTTATATCTACCGTATTTTTCGGACTATAAGCCGCACCGGACTATAAGCCGCACCG
>NW_013957981.1:1545-2239 GCF_001266775.1 Austrofundulus limnaeus
GGGGTGTACACGCATGGAGCCTGGGAGCCTGAGTCTGACAGCCGCCGGGTTGATCACCTTGGAAACAGGGAAGGGGAACGAGGAGCCAGCTTGCGACAGTCGACCCTCAGCGGAATATCTTTGGTGGAGAGCCAAACACGATCACCCACCCGGTACTGGGGGGCAGGAATCCTCCTCCTAGTGGCCGTCCTAGTGGCCACGATGGTTGACTTCTTCAACTCTTTCTTGGCGGCTCTCCACGCTCTCTGACAGCGGAGGGCTGCTAGGTGGGCTGAGGGTACCTGGGCTGCTCGTTCGTGGGCGGAGAACACGGGCGGCTGGAATCCGTAAACCACATAGAAGGGAGATAACTTTGTGGCACTTGAAGGGAGACTGTTGATGGCGTGTTCAACCAAGGAGAGGTTCTTGGCCCATTTGGTGGCGTCATTGCCACACAAGATCCTTAGGCGGGTCTCCAACTCTTGATTGGCCCTCTCCGTCTGACCGTCAGTCTGAGGGTGATAACCTGAGGAGAAACTTAAAGAAATGTCCAGCATGGCACAAAACTCTTTCCAAAACCCAGAAAACAAACTGGGGACCCCGGTCTGACACGATGTTGCTGGGTATACCATGTAGTCTAAAGATATTGGGCCTCATGCAAGAACCGTTAGTACGCACAGATTTGTTCTTAAATTGTGCATACGAGTGATTTAGG
>NW_013957982.1:0-777 GCF_001266775.1 Austrofundulus limnaeus
GTTTAAGTGGAATTTGGATACTTTTGGAAATTTAAGCGAGCACATTTAAAAAACAAAGTGTTAGAAAGCCCCAAATACTTACAAACACCTTGCATTTCTGCTTGAGCGCCACAGTGATATTGTACACTTTGATTTTAAGCTCTTGGGATCTATTAGATTCCTCCTCAATGTCATCGTCGTCGTCGTCGTCATCATCATGGCTATTGACATTATCCTTACTGCTTTGTCCATTTTTCTTGTCATGGTCATTGCACACATTGGTGCCCTCTATGTAAATTTCTGGAAGGTTACTTGGCAGATTTTTGGTCTGGACCAGCACATAAGACTGTGTCCCCTCAAAGTTGTGCTTCATTTTATCAAATGTTTTGTACTCTGGGTCACCCGCAACTGTGCACTCTGTGAAACCTGTAAAACAAGTTGGAAACTTAAGCTGCAACATGTTCTGTAAATAACCCAGCGCAAATAAAAATAAAAAGTTTACCTGTAGATGTGCAATAATAATGGCCCTTCAAATTTGGAAGGCAGACATCGTCATCATCGCACTCTTCATCAGAACAATAGAGTCTTCCTTTTCCATCATCTTCATCACATTCACATTTTTGAGTGCAGTGACTGGTGTACCACACTTCATTGAAATAAGTACAGAGGTTATTTTTGACAAATAAAAACACATTGGAACAAGCATTTGGTTCATCTTAAACTACTCACATGGTAAACTTTGCCATCTGCCACACACCCACACTCTTGCACGGGTACACAAACCCTTCCTTTCCGTAC
>NW_013957982.1:1777-2239 GCF_001266775.1 Austrofundulus limnaeus
AGTCGTGATGGTCTCGTTAACCACTGGGGGCCGTGAGGCCGCAGTCGTGATGGTCTCGTTAACCACTGGGGGCCGTGAGGCTGCAGTCGTGGTGGTCTCGTTAACCGCAGGGGTCCATGGGACTGACGTCGTGATGGTCTCGTAAAGCGCTGGGGTCCATGGGACTGACGTCGTGATGGTCTCGTTAATCGCAGGGGGCCGTGGGACTGACGTCGTGATGGTCTCATTTGAAGCAGGGGGCTTTGGGGCTGCTGTTGTAGTGGTCTCTCCAACCACTGGGTGCTGCAGGGCTGCATTTGTAGCCATCTCTTGAGACAGAGCAGTTGACGCATGGTCTCCTAGAATGTTTCATGTAGATTAATGACAATAGCACCTGGTGTTCTATTATTTAGAGCTGCAGTAGAAAAGTACTTTGTGCATCATACACCTTACCTGAACAGTGTCCATGATGAAGCTTAACTT
>NW_013957983.1:0-812 GCF_001266775.1 Austrofundulus limnaeus
ACTCTAAACAGTAGGGCATTATGATCTTATGGACCTTGGTCTTAAGGAATTTTCTCAGATTAGAACCGTTTAAATTTTAATTGAATACCCTGCTCTATATCATGAGTCCAACGGTTCATCCAGGAACCTGAAACGTTGCCGTCATGATGATCAGTCACCACATTGTTGCTACAGAAGCTTTGTTTAAAACTATTATTATTTGGAACAGGATGCCCACTGCATCCTTATTATGCACCTTAAGAGCTCCCTAAGACCCTGATTCCATCCAGAGTTTTGGTTGACACCCAGTGGGAAGTAGATTTAAGAGAGCAGTAGAAAGAAACTTGAATAAATGGAGATGTTTTTGTCTCTGCCTGGACACTGACCGGAACGTCTTGCTCACCCTGTGCCGTCTGTCTCTCATCATGACCAGCTAGGTGAACATCAGGTTTAACTTCCTGCTGGTCTGTGACAGCCTTTCTGCTGGATTTAGAACTACTCTACATTTCTGCTGACTAAAGCCTCTGTCAGCTTCATGCATCATTTCTGAAAGACTTAATTCCATTTTCTTTTAATGTTTCACCTCTGTTTTTCTGGTTGCATTTTCTGCTGCCATTATTCCCACAGCTGATGATTTACTCTTCTTTGTTGGTTTTTATATTTGACAGATTATTGTTTCAGTAACTCCTGCTGTTGGTGTTAAAAACATCAGACTTTTGTGAATGAACAAGGCAGATCCACTGTTGTTCTGGACTTCTGCAGAACATACAGATTGCCAGTCTGCCAACTTTGCCTGTGTGTGTGTGTGTGTGTGTGTGTGTGTGTGTGTGTGT
>NW_013957983.1:1812-2239 GCF_001266775.1 Austrofundulus limnaeus
GAGATAAATCTCTCTTCAGGTTTTCACCCCCAGACTGATGGCCAGTCGGAGCGAGCCAATCAAGAGATGGAGACCCGTCTACGAATCCTGTGTGGTGACGACAGTACGAAGTGGGCCGAACATCTTCCCATCGTGGAACACGCAATGAATTCTCTACCTTCAAGTGCCACTGGTCTGTCACCCTTCTACGTCATGTATGGTTATCAGCCGCCGGTGTTTACCACGCAGGACAAAGCAGCCATGGTGCCATCAGCATTCCAAGCAGCCCAGAGATGTCGTAGGGCCTGGACCAAAGCCCGCAAGAACCTTATCAAGTCCTCTGCAGTCTACACGCGGAATGCCAACAGGCATCGATCCCAAGAACCCACGTATCAAGAAGGACAAAAGGTCTGGCTGTCCACCAAAGATCTTCCTCTGCGTGTAGACT
>NW_013957984.1:0-1238 GCF_001266775.1 Austrofundulus limnaeus
GGGCGGAGCCAAGGTTCCAGAACTCAGTGAACTCAGGTCCAAACAAACGACCCGAAACACTCCACAAGAACAATAGAAGAAGAACAATATTAGCTAAAAGCTAAATAGAGCAACAGGCAAGCTTAATACAGCAAAAAACTAGCTTTAATTGAGAATAAACAAATGGCTAACTGAAAATGGCTAAAGTTTAGCTACAAATGACGTCAGAAAGCGTGGTTAAAAGCTAAAAGTAGCAAAAGGTGAGATAAAAGCTATAAGTTTTAAAAGGCTAGCTAGACATATCAAAAGGATGACTAAAAGCTAAAAGTAGCAAAAGACTCAATAAAAGCAGCATAACTGTTTAAAGCAGCAAAAGAAGAACAACTCTAGCTAAAAACAAGTAAAATGTAGCTACAAGAAGTAGCAGAACAGTAGCTAAAAGCTTAAAATAGAAAAGTGGTAGCTAAGCTAATTGGTAGCTAAGATAAAAGTAGAAGAATCATAGCTAAAAGTAGCACTACAGTAGCTAAACAAAGCAGAACAGTAGCTAAACGTAGCAGAATAGTAGCTAAACATAGCAAAACAGTAGCTAAACAAAGCAGAACAGTAGCTAAACAGCAGAAAGGTAGCTAAACAAAGCCGAACAGTAGTTAAACATAGCAGAACAGTAGCTAAACATAGCAGAATAGTAGCTAAACATAGCAAAACAGTAGCTAAACATAGCAAAACAGTAGCTAAACATAGCAGAACAGTAGCTAAACATAGCAGAATAGTAGCTAAACATAGCAAAACAGTAGCTAAACATAGCAAAACAGTAGCTAAACATAGCAAAACAGTAGCTAAACATAGCAGAACAGTAGCTAAACATAGCAGAATAGTAGCTAAATATAGCATAACAGTAGCTAAACATAGCATAACAGTAGCTAAACATAGCATAACAGTAGTTAAACATAGCAGAATTGTAGCTAAACATAGCACAACAGTAGCTAAACATATCAGAATGGTAGTTAAAGTAGCAGAACAGTAGCCTAAAGTTGCAGAACAGTCGCTAAAGTAGCACAAAGAAAAGAGCTAGTAGCTGAAGGCTAACATAGATTTATATGAAAAATGTTTTTGATGAGAACTTAGTTTTTCTTAAGAAAACTGAAGAGGAAGAATAAATAAAGTTAATTGATTTAAAAACTATAAAAGTTATAAAAACCAGCAGTCACAGCAGTGATCTGCTGAATCAGCCGAAGGTTTTGATTTTTGAACAAATA
>NW_013957985.1:0-672 GCF_001266775.1 Austrofundulus limnaeus
TGTATGTATGTATATGTATGTATGTATATATGTATATATATATATAACCATATCTGCTGAACAATCAGACTCCAGGTTGAGTCGTTTAAATCAAAACACGCATGATTTAAAACAAAAATGAGGAAACGTGATAATTACACGAGCCCTCGTGCGCGGAGAAGGACTTCCTGCATTAATGGGGCGTTTGTTCAGCGTTAGGCCTGCTTTCTGTCCCGAGTCGATGGGATTGTGTTTTCTTACAGTTGTTTGCCTTTCAGCAAACTATTAACAGTGACAGCAGTGGTCTTTGATCACTGACCTGCTTCTTGGCAGGAAATTGATTTTACATCCTGCCTATGAGGGATGTGTTACCTGCTGCTGCGTGAACTCATTGGTCCCAGGTTAACTAGTTCTGAGTGAGTCTCTGTCAGACTTAAGAAGCCCCTCACTGTTTATCTGTTGACAAAAGAAAATTGCAACTGAAAGATTTTTGACATGTGCGGTTGAAGTGGAGTTTGTTTTTTTATCACACTGAAAATAACCTCGTCTCAGCAGCAACATTTTTAATGTGCAGCTCAACAGTGGGTGTTCTTTTTTTTCATAATTCTCTGTTTAAAGTTAATATTTTTCTTATCATTTTACAAAAATTAATGCAAAACAAAAGGAAAAAAAAATAGATGACCACATTAACAT
>NW_013957985.1:1672-2238 GCF_001266775.1 Austrofundulus limnaeus
TGTGTGTGTGTGTGTGTGTGTGTGTGTGTGTGTGTGTTCCCTCTGATACCTAAATCCCATTGTGTGAAGTGGAAGTATGAGGGTAGAGTAGGTAGGGCCCCTGACCAAGCCTGTGGGTGGGTGGCATGGATTCATAAATCAGGGAGCAGTGTTAATCTCTCTCAGGTATTGGAAAGCCAGCCCTCAGTAAATATGTTGCCCCAGGATACAATGGGGTTTAAAGGATTTCTGTCTCCAAAGAGAAATTAGGCAGGAGCTTCAGAAGTGAGCTAAATAGAAATGCTTGCTGGAGCATACAGAGAGCAGGGTGCTGCTGTCAGCTAGTAAACATCGTCTCGGAGTAGCCTCAGTCATTATGGGAGCGCTCCGTGCCAACAGTTTGGGCGAGCAGACGGGCGGGCTAATGAAGAGCATCTTCTATGCTGATGATTAGTCACAATAGGGAGGAGAAAAATCTGAAAACTGTTGGGTTACACTGTTGGGAATGGGAATTATTCCTGCTATTAGTAAAGAGCCTAATTAAAGGAGCCTGATATAGCATTTACTTTGTGCTTTGGATATTTTTT
>NW_013957986.1:0-693 GCF_001266775.1 Austrofundulus limnaeus
CGTCAGCCCCTCGCGCCGTCCTGCGGCCAGATGCGGTTCTTCAGCACCTTCAGCACCCCTGACAGCTCCGTCAGCCCCTCGCGCCGTCCTGCGGCCAGATGCGGTTCTTCAGCACCTTCAGCACCCTGGAAGGCTCCGTCGTCCCCTCGCGCCGTTTAGCGGCAAGACGTTGCTCTTCAGCACGTTCAACACTCCGGACAGCTCCGTCGAGCGGCCTGAAGCGCCTCTTCAGCACGTTCAGCACCCCGGACAGCTCCGTTGGCCCCTCGCGCTGTCCAGCGTCCAGATGCGGTTCTTCAGCACCCCCGACAGCTCTTTCGGCCCCTCGCGCCGTCGAGCGGACTGAAGCGGCTCTTCAGCACGTTCAGCACCCCGGACAGCTCCGTCGTCGCCTCGCGCCATCGAGCGGCCTGAAGCGCCTCTTCAGCACGTTCAACACCCCGGAGAGCTCCTTCGGCCCCTCGCGCCGTCGTGCGGCCTGAAGCGCCTCTTCAGCACGTTCAACACTCCGGACAGCTCCGTCGAACGGCCTGAAGCACCTCTTCAGCACGTTCAGCACCCCGGACAGCTCCGTTGGCCCCTCGCGCCGTCCAGCGGCCAGATGCGGTTCTTCAGCACCCCAGACAGCTCCGTCGGCCCCTCGCGCCGTCCAGCGGACTGAAGCGCCTCTTCAGCACGTTCAGCACCCCGGAC
>NW_013957986.1:1693-2238 GCF_001266775.1 Austrofundulus limnaeus
GACAGCTCCGTCGACCCCTCGCGCCGTTTAGCGACAAGACGTTGCTCTTCAGACACGTTCAGCACCCCGGACAGCTTCGTCAGCCCCTCGCGCCTTCCAGCGGCCAGATGCGGTTCTTCAGCACGTTCAACACTCCGGACAGCTCCGTCGAGCGTCCTGAAGCGCCTCTTCAGCACATTCAGCACCCCTGACAGCTCTGTCGTCGCCTCGCGCCATCGAGCGGCCTGAAGCGCCTCTTCAGCACGTTCAACACTCCGGACAGCTCCGTCGAGCGGCCTGAAGCGCCTCTTCAGCACGTTCAGCACCCCGGACAGCTCCGTTGGCCCCTCGCGCCGTTTAGCCGCAAGACGTTGCTCTTCAGCACGTTCAGCACCCCGGACAGCTCCGTCGTCGCCTCGCGCCATCGAGCGGCCTGAAGCGCCTCTTCAGCACGTTCAACACTCCGGACAGCTCCGTCGAGCGGCCTGAAGCGCCTCTTCAGCACGTTCAGCACCCCGGACAGCTCCGTCGAGCGGCCTGAAGCGCCTCTTCAGCACGTTCAGCAC
>NW_013957987.1:0-572 GCF_001266775.1 Austrofundulus limnaeus
TGACTGTAGTGTGACTGTAGAGTGCAGTGACTGTAAATGAGAACAGCTTGTAGTGTGACTGTAGAGTGACTGTAGAGTGACTGTAGTGTGACTGTAGAGTGCAGTGACTGTAAATGAGAACAGCCTGTAGTGTGACTGTAGAGTGCAGTGACTGTAAATGAGAAGTGACTGTAGTGTGACTGTAGAGTGACTGTAGAGTGACTGTAGTGTGACTGTAGAGTGCAGTGACTGTAAATGAGAACAGCTTGTAGTGTGACTGTAGAGTGACTGTAGAGTGACTGTAGTGTGACTGTAGAGTGCAGTGACTGTAAATGAGAACAGCTTTTAGTGTGACTGTAGAGTGACTCTAGTGTGACTGTAGAGTGACTGTAGAGTGACTGTAGTGTGACTGTAGAGTGCAGTGACTGTAAATGAGAACAGCTTGTAGTGTGACTGTAGAGTGACTGTAGAGTGACTGTAGAGTGCAGTGACAGTAAATGAGAACAGCTTGTAGTGTGACTGTAGAGTGACTGTAGTGTGACTGTAGGGTGACTGTAGAGTGACTGTAGAGTGACTGTAGAGTGCAGTGACAG
>NW_013957987.1:1572-2238 GCF_001266775.1 Austrofundulus limnaeus
TAGTGTGACTGTAGAGTGACTGTAGAGTGACTGTAGTGTGACTGTAGAGTGCAGTGACTGTAAATGAGAACAGCTTTTAGTGTGACTGTAGAGTGACTCTAGTGTGACTGTAGAGTGACTGTAGAGTGACTGTAGTGTGACTGTAGAGTGCAGTGACTGTAAATGAGAACAGCTTTTAGTGTGACTGTAGAGTGACTGTAGTGACTGTAGAGTGACTGTAGAGTGACTGTAGTGTGACTGTGGAGTGACTGTAGTGTGACTGTAGAGTGACTGTAGAGTGACTCTAGTGTGACTGTAGAGTGACTCTAGTGTGACTGTAGTGACTGTAGAGTGACTCTAGTGTGACTGTAGAGTGCAGTGACTGTAAATGAGAACAGCTTGTAGAGTGACTGTAGTGTGACTGTAGAGTGACTGGAGTGACTGTAGAGTGACTGTAGAGTGACTGTAGAGTGACTGTACAGCGACTGTGGAGTGACTGTAGAGTGACTGTAGAGTGACCGTGGAGTGACTGTTGTGTGACTGTAGAGTGACTGTAGTGTGACTGTAAATGAGAACGGCTTGTAGTGTGACTGTAGTGTGACTGTAGAGTGACTGTAGTGTGACTGTAAATGAGAACGGCTTGTAGTGTGACTGTAGTGTGACTGTAGAGTGACTGTAGTGTGACTG
>NW_013957988.1:0-935 GCF_001266775.1 Austrofundulus limnaeus
GTCTCTGGAGCCAGACCGCAGAGTGAAAGATATTCTTGTGATTACAGATCACTTCACAAAATATGCTGTCGCTGTTCCAACACCAAATGAGAAAGCCCGAACTGTTGCTAAATGCTTGTGGGAAAATTTCTTTGTCCACTATGGCATTCCAGAGAGGCTACACAGTGACCAAGGACCGGATTTTGAGTCCCGTACCATCAAAGAACTGTGTGATATTGCTGGCATCCATAAAGGAAGGACAACTCCTTATCACCCCAGAGGTAACCCTGTGGAAAGATTTAATCGCACATTGCTTAACATGCTAGGGGCATTAAGTGAGCAGAATAAATCTCGATGGAAAGATTTTGTAAAACCCCTTGTTCAGCATACAATTGCACTAAGAATGATGTCACTGGGTTTTCTCCATACGAACTAATGTTTGGTTGCCAACCCCGTCTTCCTATAGATGTGGCTTTTGGGTTACCACTGGAAGAGGACACCTTCACCTCTCACCTGCAGTATGTCAAAAGACTGAAAATGCACCTGCAAGACAGCCATCAGTTGGCAGCAGAGAACTCAGAGAAGGTGATGTCCCACAACAAGACCTCTTTTGATCGGCATATCATCATTTCTGAACTTGCTGTAGGAGACAGGGTCATTGTTAGAAATGTCAGACTGAGAGGAAAGCACAAATTGGCTGACAAATGGAAACCTCACATATATGTAGTAGTGAAGAGGGCTGGCAATCTCCCTGTTTACACTGTAAAACCAGAGAACCAGGATAAACCTTTCAGAACATTCCATCGTGATCTTTTGTTGCCTTGTAGTTACCTACCTGAACAGAGACCTGTAAAAAACTTACCTGTGAAAAGGAAAAAGCACCTGCCTGTGAACTTACCTGATCCTGACGATAAAGATGCATCAGAGGATGAGATCATCTCACCTTTGTATGATCC
>NW_013957988.1:1935-2238 GCF_001266775.1 Austrofundulus limnaeus
AATGTTTGGTCGCCAACCTCGTCTTCCTATAGATGTGGCTTTTGGGTTACCACTGGAAGAGGACACCTCCACCTCTCACCTGCAGTATGTTCAAAGACTGAAAACGCATCTGCAAAACAGCCATCAGTTGGCTGCGGAGAACTCAGCGAAGGTGATGTCCCGCAACAAGACCTCTTTTGATCAGCATATCACCATTTCTGAACTTGCTGTAGGAGACAGGGTCCTTGTTAGAAATGTCCGACTGAGAGGAAAGCACAAATTGGCTGACAAATGGGAACCTGACATATATGTAGTGGTGAAAAG